>NC_056430.1:27161904-27306904 GCF_018296145.1 Oncorhynchus tshawytscha | reverse complement strand
ATGTTGTATTTCTGTGTTTGGCCTGGTATGGTTCTCAATCAGAGGCAGCTGTCGATCGTTGTCTCTGTTTGAGAATCATACTTAGGTAGCCTGTTTTCCCCATTTTAGTTGTGGGTGATTATTTTCTGTTTAGTGTTTTTCGTCACCTTACAGGACTGTTCGTTTGTCATTTTTGTTGTTTTGTTCAGTTGTTTTATTAAAATAATGGACACTTACCACGCTGCGCATTGGTCCTCCTCTTCTTCCACCAACGACAACCATTACAATTGGAGTGTCCATCACAAAGCCCTGACCTCAATCCTATAGAAAATCTATGGGCAGAACTGAAAAAGCATGTGCGAGCAAGGAGGCCTACAAACCTGACTCAGTTACACCTGCTCTGTCAGGAGGAATGGGCCAAAAGTCACCCAACTTATTGTGGGAAGCTTGTGGAAGGCTACCCAAAACATTTGACCCAAGTTAAACAATTTAAAGGCAATGCTACCAAATACTAATTGAGTGTATGTACATTTCTGACCCACTGCGAATGTGATGAAAAAAGTTAAAGCTGAATTAAGTCATTTCTGACATGTCACATTCTTAAAATAAAGTGGTGATCCTAACTGACCTTAGACAGGGAATTTTTGCCAGGATTAAATGTCAGGAATTGTGAAAAACTGAGTTTAAATGTATTTGGCTAAGGTGTATGTAAACTTCCCACTTCAACTGTATATAGACCTCAGGATCGACCAACATTTTATTTTCAACTCCTTACCTTTAAGCTCCAGAGTTGAAACCACCCGTGTCCTTGTGCACACAGGCCAGTCTTAGTGTAACAGTATTGCTTCCGTCCCTCTCCTCGCCCAATTCCTGGGCTCAAACCAGAGATCCTCTGCACACATCAACAACTGCCTCCCACGAAGCATCGTTACCCATCACTCCACAAAAGCTGCGGCCCTTGCAGAGCAAGGGGAACAACTACTTCAAGGTCTCAGAGCGAGTGACGTCACCGATTCAAACGCTATTAGCGCGCACCCCACCAACTAGCTAGCCATTTCACACCTGTTACATTAGGTAAAGCTAAGTATGACGGGTGGCTCCTTTTACCACAACAACCTGACCCTCCTCCATCACCTCCAATCCCATTGTGGGCCAGAAGGCCCAAACCTTCCTTTCACAGTGTTATCTGACTTTCTCTTTAAGCTGCTGAGTTTCCTGTCTTGGTTTCCAGGTCATAGGATGGATGACTGTGACTCGGACTGTTGGCAGCTTAGTCACTTCCAGTACATACAGTATGAGGGGGTGAAAACATGTAGTATCAATTATACAGAATTTTATCAACTGCAATCATTTTCCATCTGAGAGACTCTGTTTTCAAGGTCATACAGAGAATGTGTGCTGTGCATATACTTGGAGGGACAATATAATATGTATGACATTGCAAGATTGCGTAAAATGACTGAAAACACAGAGATGATTGGATGTAAAATAATCTGTAATCTGAAATGATTAGTGTAGGAGTATCTATTGGTATGTGTGGAATAGAGGTCACTAGTGGCAGAAATACATCATCCTTAATATTGAAGGACATGCTACTGTTTCTCTAATGCCAATATGGGGCCAAAAAAGGCTGATTCCAAAAAAGAGTCAATAAAAAAATTACCCTAGAAACCCTATTAGATCATATTATATTGTAGAGGAGTCAGAGTTGTAGGATGAATAGCAGAGGAGGCTGGTGGGAGGAGCCATGGGAGAATGGGCTGACTATAATAGCTGGAATGGAGTATATGGAATGACACCAAACACATCAAAAACAACAATGTGTTTGACACCATTCCATTGATTCCATTCCATTCATTACAATGAGCCCATCTTCCTATAGCCAATCCCACCAGCCTCCTCTGAGGAATAGTAGTTGGAGGAAGGAGTCAGAGATCAGTTCACAGGGGCGTAGTGATTAGATGCCAGGTCCAGTTAGTTCAGTGGGAGAGGGAAATGCAAGGCAGAGATGCTGAGGGCCATGCTTCTCCACATCTCTCCCTCTCCCCTCTCCGTTCCCTCCTCGCCTTCCAAGAGCACCGGCCTCTGGCTGTGTAGCCATGACAACCAAATGAGGTAAATGGTTACAGGAAAATACTCATCATGAACACCACCCTCCCCGGGCTCTGTTCATTGGCTCACACTCAGGTGATAAACCCACTCCACACTATAAATGCCCCTTCCTCGCTGTTTGAGTATGGATTGTCCAGAGATGATTTTCCCTCTCACAGACACTCCCCCTGCTAAGTCTCTAGTTGGGGTTATGTCCTCTTTGCCTATGTGGAAATCTTGTTTCAGTCAGATCACTCTCCAGTCCTGATCTTAGCTTGAAGACATCCCCTGATTAACACTATAGTACATAACAGTGAGGTACCTGTGTTTGTGCCAGAACGTGTAGAAATCTTCAAAGGAAGAAACACAAGCCTTTGTATAACCAATGAATAAAATGGTTTCCCCTAAAAGACACAGATGCGAGGCCTGATTTCAGCCAACTGACATGCATTTACGACTTATGTTCACCTGAGCAATTGCAGCAACGCTGTCAGATGTGAAAGTGAACAATTTACGTATGTGCCATTCATTTGGAATAGTGCATTTCCTTTTGTGTGTTGAACTTTGCCTCATAATATGTTTGTATAATTACAGTACATCAACCTTTTTCCTCACAATTGTTTAAATTCCCTTTAAAAGATTATATCAATACCAACCAGCTCAAATCCAGAGGAGAGAGAGATACAAGGACTTCTTAAAGTCTCTTACTTCTGTATATATCAGCCTTGCCAAAAATAGAACAGCATTTGCAGACGCACGTTGTGCTAACAGTGTGTGGTAGATATCGAAGCATGCAGTTACTACAGATATGTTCACTGCAGAACACAGGAGGGCTCAGGGACTGACTGAGCCCATCAAACAAACCATTATCGGTCTTCCTGACTGGTATCAGGAAATAATACCACGTAGTAGCTCATTATCATCACAAGTTTAGTTTGTGAAAGTTAACGTGGAGCAGTGAGTTGAGAGTTGACCAAATTCAGTTACTCTAGTTATTCTATTTTTGTATTTTGCTGTATCCAGTGATCACAACAGGGGAAGAGAGTGTACCTCATTTAACCTTGTATGCCATCTTTTTATTTGGAGATTCTGAAATGCTCTTGACTTCAAGTAATGACACTAAATGATACGACTGACTGAAGAATTTAACTTGTGTTGTGTTGTGTGTTGTGTGTTGTGTGTGTGTGTGTGTGTGTGTGTGTGTGTGTGTGTGTGTGTGTGTGTGTGAAAAAACAAGACAGATAATAATTTCAAAAATGCACTTTTTTTTTTTTTTTTTTTTTGCACACATACATTAAACATCCTGCTCTGACAATGTTGCTCATAGCTTTTTCTGTTGGAATTACAAATTTAGCAAAAAAAACTGCAAAGAACATCATTTTTCTAAATGCTGCAAACTGATTGCATATAGCCTACTGTCAGATCTATGCCAAATTTGATTGGATATGCCATTTGAAGTGTGACTTATTACCAGGTAATAATGTATCAATGCATGTCAAAGATGAAGAGGATGTCCTGGCCATGTATATATATGCTAATGATTTATGTGGTTGACACAATATGACTTTTTCACAGTCTACGAGAATAATGCAATGACCTGGTCAAAATAGTATGTCCCTACGTGTGAAGGCTTACAGGTCTGGCAACAGAAATACAGAAGAAGCCTAATTGACTTTCTTTCCTATGATTTTAAACAGTTTTAACGTTGACAACCCAATGGTACTGTCTTTATGACATGGATTCAGACAGCTTACAAAGGTCACACCATATGTTTCCAAACATGCTAACAGCCTTGATTCAACTTTTAACTTTTTAAACATAAAGTGGAGTGACATCATCTTATTTTAAGTCAAGAAAAACATACAACAGTATCCATCAGCGACACGTGTTCTTCAAGGATATAGAACCATTGTCAAGGTGAACTGGCACAGACAGCCAGGAGACCTCCCATGTGATATGTGAAGACACAGAAGAGTTGCATCCCATAGACTTTAATAGAAAAATATACATATGAATCTGGAAAGCAGAAATAAAACCTAGGGTTACATGCTTTGTTCGTATCTAACGATAAATGAATTAATAACTTACAAATTATCAAATTCATTAAATAAACGGCATGCTGAAAATTGCTCCAAGCGAACTAAAATATTTGTCATATAATTTCACTGTAACTACATAGTAGTTAGAAGTTATCTGCTGTACTTACTTGTATTTCTGTGTCTTTTAGGACCTGAACTTCCATTATACTAACGATTCATGTAAGACATATTTGTTATTGCACACGGTTGCTTATTCATGGTAAAACCAATACCTGTCACATTACCCACTGTGATGGATGATTAGTCAGGATAATTAATTTCCTTTATACTGAATATTGTGAATGACACATGCTTGACAATTCATCGATTGCTATTATTGTTACTTCATACTCAATGCTATGTTCACAGGAAACTGCATAAACAGACATGTATTTATCTCAGTGTCTTCATTATGGTTATATGTCTCAATGTTATGCTACACATACTGTATGATGGTCATATGAAAGGTTAACTGAAGAATTTAATCATTTCTCAAACAATAATAAGCAATTCATGTAGCTGTCCATCCTATGCAGCGTTGCCAAGAAAATCTATTAACTTGGTCTCCTCTGTAGTCATTGACAACCAGTGTTTGATATGCATCCAACACTGATGATAGATAACATCATATTCAGGGTATGAGAAACTATAATCTGTGGGCTGTAATATAAACTATAATATTCCATGAAAAGTACATCTTCGTGGTTCATTTATTGCTCAAACTATCCCATTGAAAATGTTGGATGAAATCCAACACTAAACAATATACAGAACATAACGAGCAACCAAGGATAGTATCTGAGAGCTCTGAAGTATCCCTTTTATATGACATCTCTGTGCATCAACTGTATGGTGTACATTGATTCCAAGACATGTAAGGCCACATTTGTCTTATTCTTTTCCCCACTGCGAAACACATCACTCAGAAACGCTGCACATTATATTTTGCCCTGTTCATAATGTAATTCCTCCCAAAAAATATTTGACATTCATAAATGTTCTCTCTTTTTTAATAGAAAGAATCCTAGTGTACTTTTTTTCACCGTGGATGTTATTCTTTGCTCTGCTTTTGCATTTTGCAGTTTGACATCCTCTCGTGAATATACCGTTTTTTTTAACCATAGCTTTAAATGTATTTTTTTCTTGCCATGTGAGAGGAAACCAACTAGCTTAAATGATACATTTGACTAAGCAAGCTAATCAAGGTTTAAAGCTAATTGCAATCTGTATGAAGACCATAAGTGATTTTACAGTTACATCAATTCAATGTTATTTGGCTATACTCTGGATTCCTTTTTATTAAGGACCAACTCTACAACACTGTACACTACATAATCCACATGGAAGTCCCTAATGCCCATTTCCTCTAAACCTAATCTTTGGCAGATATAGGCAACACTAGTCCACTCAGTGGAGTTAGGGGCCAAACTCAGATACAACGGTCATCATTTAAAGTGTAGTATTTGACACATCAATTCTATTTTGGTTCTACACCTATAATTATCATTGTTTATTAGATTATATGTAATGCATTTTACACAATTCACAATTCTCAATCTAGGGAACATGTATCATCTGGAAGATGTAAATCTTTTTCTAAAATGTTGTTTAATATATTTCCATTGATACATACATCTGTGGATCTATACTGGATATAAAACCATCCGTAGACCTTACTACCTGCATATGTGAGATTAATTATATGTTCCATCACAGAACACTCATTTTACCCCTCCTGCTGCCCTTAATCAATATTGCATTCTGCAACAGCAAAACCATTTCTGCAGAACGCTAGTTAACCTGTGAGGCAGTCCCAAAATAAAACATATTGAACTCCATGAGAAGGCAGGACATTCCATTATACTGGACGTAGCTCGGGGAGTGGCATTGGGTGCGGTCGGCTCATCGGTGTGGCTGAACATTTTAGCGGCCCCCATCTTGATGGTGTACAGACATTTTAGCATTTTTAAGCCAATTTACTGCAATTCAAATAAAAAATCCCTTGAGCTGAGAGAAATCTTAGCAGATTTAAAGTGAATTTCCTGCAATTCTATTCAATTTCGCCTTGGCTAATGCTGTGTTCTAATGCTCGAACATAATAACAAAATCAATACGGCTAAATGCATTGTTTTTGAAGTGTTCAATTCTCCCTGACTGCCTAGCTTTTGGTGATTGTTAGTTCTCAAAGTGTATATTTAAAACATCTATATATATATATGTATATATATATATACATATATATATATATATATATATATATATATATATATATATATATATATATATATATATATATATATATAGCTTTATTATCTTTTTTGCATACTTTATATCTGGTTTTAGTCATTTAAGTTTACACTGAAAGTGTTTTTCAATCTGTTTTGGCCCAAAACAACGCTTAGGTGACCCGCCCAAGGATTACAATGGCAATCTAAGGCCCTGGTTCAATATGAGACGTACTGTATCCTTCAACAAACATTTTCACTTAGCCAATACACAATACTCATTTTGGGCTCTAAGAGCCTGCGGCTACTTATAGCTACTTCATTTCAAAATAAATCACAGTTTAATGACTCTGTATGAACGTCTGTAAGATGTAAAAATGTCAAACCAAATAGTAAATAGTTTCTGAAAATCTGTATTACTTGCTTTTATGTTATGTCTAATAATGTCTTTGTTTGGATATGTCTTTGTTTGGATCTAGGCTGGGCACGGAAAAGGTAACTGCAAAGTATGCAACTCTTTATAA
Organism: Oncorhynchus tshawytscha; assembly: GCF_018296145.1. Lineage (NCBI taxonomy): Eukaryota > Metazoa > Chordata > Actinopteri > Salmoniformes > Salmonidae > Oncorhynchus > Oncorhynchus tshawytscha. The sequence continues at coordinate 27,300,007 of NC_056430.1, read as the reverse complement.
ACGTATTATTTTTTCTACATCTTGGTGTTCCTATCGAATCATCAACCACCAGTGAATTTGTGTGTAATAAAGAGCTATTCAGTATGCTTTTAAAGAGCAACCACAGCACACTGTGAACACCATAGACATAGAGAATGATCTATTCTATCTGTGACTATAACTCATTGGGACATGTTTATATATTTTCCACACATGCAGAGAGAACAGCATCTGCAGTATCAGGGCTTTTGGAAAACCCCACAAACCAATGCAAAATGTGTCACTCAATCCCTCTATTCCTCTCCCAGTTCTCCACCTGTGTGAGGCGGCAGTTTGGGCAGCATGTTGGGCAGCAGCCTGGTCTCACGGTCGGGCCAGATGAAGTGTCAGTTCATGCGTGCTCTGGGACACAGTGAGTCTCACTCCTCACTCTCCTCCTCATCTCCCTTAGTGGTTTTGCTTGTGCGCTGGAAACAGTGGACAATGGAGGCCAGGAAGAAGCTGGTCATGATGGCCACTACGGACACAGAGATGCCAGAAAATATGATGATGAGTAAGTCTGTTAAGGTAAGGGTGATCTGACACTCCCGGAAGCTGTCCTGTGATAGCTGGCTCAGGGACACCCGTCTGCCGTCCATGGGTAATGTACACTCCATGCCCTCCACTCCTACAAGGGGACAAGGAAGAGGAATAGGATTAGGACCACACAGAAACCCCAGACATAGTCCCCATTATCACATTATCATCATGTAAAACAAACTGTCCCCTCTAGCAGAAACAACTATATTAACCTTCACAAATAACAGCAATTCTAATAACTATCGAGATATTGACCTCTAGATGTAATAATAACAGTTTTTGTTATTCCAATACTCATTTTATTACGTCTTATTTATTAAATGGAAAGTCTGGATTGGTTTCAAATTCTATCAATTATGATCCTTGGCGGTAAATAGAAGACAATTAACCAAACAAATCACTTGGAAAAACCTCTGTTTTTTATTTACAGCATTGTCTGGGAGAACCAGAGATAAGGAGCACATTCACTGAACTCATCTCAAGATGTAACCATAATAAATTGGTCTGTCATGCTCGCCAGTGGCAAGTCACTTTGACATATCGTTTACAATGACAAAAACGACAACACATTGTGGATTTCAAGGTTAGTTTCCACTCATCCCATTTTGAGGTACGAACAAACCATGGGTATTTTTCCATCGTAATGTCATTAGTCTTAATTCTGAGTCCCAAGGTGACATGAGCTGTGGATCATAGCCTCACTGAACCAATTTGTTAACATTGAGTAAATATTTGAAGTGCCGTTGACATGCCCTGTGCTGTGCTGATGGGATAACATTATGTGAGATGAGAGAGCTGGCTAGATTACAGGCTGTAGTAGTTCCACCGATTCTACCTATGCATATGGAAGGCTTTGAGGTCTGCGCTGTGTGAGAGAGATTTTCAGGTGGCTTGGCTATATAATTCCCAAAGCTGAACAGATACAAAATGGAATGATGTATTCTGGCAACTTCAAACACCCTTATAATACGTATGTACTTTCAATCCAGGACTAAATTGCCAGCTGAGCTAATACTGCATTCATTTATCTACTACCTCATTGATTTTTATGCTGTCTAGAATAGAAATGAAAGTAATGAACAAACAAGCCTCTTGACATTGCTTGCTGCAATAATGTTGTTTGAAAACACTGCAAGGTTAAACAGCTGATGAATTGGTCAAATTAGCTCCTGTATAGTGTTCTGCATTACAATCATGGCTGTTTAGCTTGTAGAGAAACATATCTGACTCAAGTGCACATGATGAAGAGAATTGATTCGATACATAGTGGCTTTTTTGATTGAAAGGCATGTTTATAGTTGTCTTACACATGAGCTCTGCAGGGCACTGGTTAGTCCCCGACACTGACACTCTTATTGACTTCTGACCTCTACATTCATCACTGTACAGCTGACCACATCCCTTTCTTCCCATAACATTGTTTCATAGTTACAGCACAGGCCATTGTCAACACAGTGCATGACAACACCTAGCAAAGGTATAAAATGAGAACATTTTTCTACTCGAACAAGGCTGGCCGCTTGGGAGGACAACCGCATACAGTAAATAAATTGGCTCTTTACACTGGGATGAAAAAGCTAGACATATCAATGAAAATGTTAACTCACAGGTGGGCAGAGAGAAAGCCTATTGGAGGTGGGCCACATGCCAAAGCATGCATGCATATATGTTTTCTCAGTCTCTCACAAACACACACACACAGCTCATTATTTTCTGCTGTCAACATTACAATCCATTCTGCTTTAGGACTTGCCATCCATGCACTGTGGAATGCGGCTGGTTTTCTCATATATTTTTTTTATAAATGTAAGGTGTCAAAGGATTATGTTACAGTTGATCTGCAGAGTAGTCCTATGGAGTTATTCAAGGAAGGAAAGAGAGGAAGGCTCACTTGATTATCTTACCTAGTTATTTTCTGATAATCTCATTTTGCTATTTTGTAGCTTTGGCAAGTATGTGTGTTTCCCATCGCAGTTTGCTCCTCTCCCTATAGGTTTTACAGACGCTCCCCACCCCATAGCTGCAATCCTTCTCATTTATTGTACCCTGCGTGCACAACCCATTTGGAATTCCTAGTCTCCAGCAGCGTTTGGAACTGCTGATCTGCTGTCAATAAGGCTGAGTTCATCTCAGTCTATGTTGCCCTTTTTGGCCCTGATGGAGACATGTTTTTTCCCAGAGAACACCACTCCAGCTGCTCTCTCGTCATCTGACCATGTGTTCGCTCATGATCTGGGAGCATCTGGTGGCACAGGGCTAATTATTTTCTTCTAAGGGAGTGACCGTTATTTATAATGAGGGTTACATGGAGAAAATCGGACCGCTCTGAAATGAAAATAAATGGCCCTCTCATCAGCAAAATATGTTTCACCTAAATCCTCCCTGAAAAAAAGCAAGTGACCCTCCCCTATACCCAAAATAATGATTGAAAGTGGATAGTAGAGAACGTGTCTACCGTTTACTCTCACTTTCTGTACAGAACAGTGCCTTGCCTTAGATATGCAGTTTTAGAAACTGTTCTTCGTCCTGTAAGCATTACATGGCAACGCAGGAAATTTGATGCGCAGGGCTGGCGGACGGAAGGTTGTGGGTTTGAAGACCACCGTGGACAAGAGGAGAAAGATCTCCTTTATAGTAAAAGTATTGCATGAATCTATCATCGTATTTGCATGTCAGATAATTTACAAAATTATTTTTACATTCTACACCATTTTTCATATTAGCAGAGTCTTTTGTTAATCAATCAAATTCCACACAAGAATGGACAGAGAGATAGGCGCATGTGTTCATCTCATCATATTTCTGTGGGGTTTGACACTCTTATGTAGGTTTCATAACCAGAAAAGAATACAATATATGTCACAACAGGTGTAAATATTGGTTTTGACAGTGTTATGACCATATTATGACAGGTTATGACAAGTTATGCCAGCTGTTATGACATATTATGACATGGTTATGACCTGTTACGACATGTTATGCCACTGGGTGTCAAGTAAAGTGTTACCTTAGTTTCCTTCCACTGTATTTTAGAGCTTGTTTCTAGCATAAAGCATTGCGGACCAAAGCACTGTTATAGATCATTTTATATAATCAGATCTGTTTTATTTTCTTAACAATCTTAAATAACTCTCACGGCACCCCCAACCTATTTTCCCACTAGCACTAGCACTGCTGATAAATACTTTGTTGAGGGAAAATGTACATGATACGATTGTGATGTGTTGTTGTCTCACCTGGCTATCTTAAGATGAATGCACTAATTGTAAGTCGCTCTTGATAAGACCATCTGCTAAATTATTTAAATGTAAAACACCCACTCATTTAAAATCATTGCTGTTCCGCATAAAACTTTGAAGTGCATGACAACGTCACACACCTAATCATACTGTTAGCTTTTTCACTACAGTGTAAATGTGCACCACCTATACATTATAGGCTTCCCATGTTACAAAACAGGTATAACATGGGATTGCATGGTCAGATGGAAAGTTCACCTGGACAACCCAAGAAAGTTTATAAAGAGGCTGCATATAAATTCCACTCAAAGTTGAGAGGAGTCGGATATAGTCTTGGGATCCTTTACATTGCTAAAACCAGCTGTATTGGCAACTTCAATAAGAGATGAATGGCCTCTGCTTTTCACACGGAACTTTGCATTGCAAACTCATGACCCAGGAGACCCAGCCTTAGGCTCTGAGATGGGCCTGTCTCTAGTAATTCTGCCCCAGCATCTCCCTACACTTTGATTAATGAGATTGGAGAGCAAAGTTTGCCTGCAGAGTCCTGTTGGAGTTACTGTATTTACAATATCCTGCTCCTAGTGGGGTACGACGACAGGCCCTATTTTCTTCCAGCACTAAATTAATCCCTGCTTAGGTGACAGTGGATATATTCTTTTTACCTTGTGCTGATTATCTTGTGGTTAACACATTATTTTTATAGATACATTATGCAGGAGGCCACAGACACTTTTTCGGTATGTGGAAATGACTGAAAAAGGGTGAAATTGGTTTAAACTGAAAACAATGGGCCTTGATTCTTGTGGAAATGGAGCAGTTTCATGCTATTACCATTTCTTTAATAGAGAACAAGTAGGTTATATAACGCACCATGGTCCACCCACAGTTTTCTCCCCCCAAATGGAGAGAGTTTTTCAGTGAGCAGAGCCTTGGATTAGGGCCACTGTGCCTCCGGTCATATGCAGTATTAGTGTAATTTACATACGCTAAGGGCTCTATTCAAGTGCTACAGATTCCACAATAGAAATGTAAAGGTAATTTCTGATTTAGCCAACATATGCAGCATTTAACTTGAAGTCTCTGATAAAGCAGGAATATTGCCTATAAATATCAAACACGCTGAAAAGCTTAACTTCCGCGATGCGGATTGAATAGAGCCCTAAGCTTCAGTGGACACCTGTTACACAAATCCTCCTGATTATATAATTCTGACATGAGAATTCTCACTGGGACTCTCTCCAAAATACTGTCTGTCTGCCAGACAAACATCCTAGTTTGATTTCCTACACATGACAGACAGGTTCCTCAGTCCCTGTCACAGACTCTGTAGTTTCTCTTGACAGACTGTTTGGTTCTGGGTGCTGGGACGTGGCATCTACAATTCCTTCGAAATCTAAGAGGTTCTTTAAATGGATGGAAAACTGCAGATGTGTCCCTTAGCACACAGAAAATTGGCCAGTGTTAACGAGTGATTTTTCAGTGTTGATTCAAGAGTTATGAACACGGTAAATAATTCAATGAATATCCAGTGGTGTAAAATAACCCCAGTGTTGGTGTTAATAACCACTGTTAAAGCAAAACCACACCCATCATTATCATATGCAGGTAGATTTTTTAAATGGTTTGTTTCAATATATATGTTTTTGAAGGGTTATTCCAGTGTAGATGTTTAAGGTATCTCATATTTTAGTCTTCCCAACCCTGGCAGTCTTTCTGAATGCAGGTTGCGGGTTTAAACAATTGTACACCCCCCCCCCCACTTCGGCTGGATTCCAAAAGGAATTATACTGAAAAGAAATATGAAACTATTTAAAATATTTTACTAAGTTACAGTTAATATAAGGAAATCAGTCAATTGAAATAAATTAACTAGGCCATAATCTATGGATTTCACATGAATGGGCAGGAGCGCAGCCATGGGTGGGCCTGGGAGGGCATGCTAATTTCACGCTCCCTCAAAACTTGAGACATCTGTGGCATTGTGTTGTGTGACAAAACTGCACATTTTAGAGTTTCATTGTATTGTCTCCAGCACAAGGGGCACCTGTGTAATGATCATGCTGTTTAATCTGCTTCTTGATATGCCACACATGTCAGGTGGATGGATCATCTTGGCAAAGGACAAATGTTCACTAACAGGGATGTAAACAAATTAAAACACAAAATTTGAGAGAAATAAGCTTGATTTCCATGATCTTATTTCAGCTCATGAAACATGGGACCAAAACTTTACGTGTTGCATTTATTTTTTTGTTCATTATACAGTACATATCACTTAATGTGACTTGCATGCCTGATATGGCCAGTAAAATGAAGAGTTTCAGGGCACTTTATTAGGATAAAACTAGGCCCATCAAGCGTTATGATGAAACTGTCTCTCATGAGGACTGCCACAGGAAAGGGAGACCCAGAGTTACCTTTTCTGCAGAGGAAAGGTTCATTAGAGTTATTTGCCTCAGAAATTGCAGCCCAAATAAATGCTTCACACAGTTCAAGTAACAGACACATTCAACATCAACTGTTCAGAGGAGACTTCGTGAATCAGGCCTTCATGGTCAATTGCTGCAAAAGCCCTCTTCTTAAGGATACCAATAAGAAGAAGAGAATTGCTTGGGCCAAGAAACACAAGCAATGGACGTTAGACCGCTGGAAATCTGTCCTTTGGTTTGATGAGTCCAAATTTGAGATTTTTGGTTCCAACTGCCGTGTCTTTTTGAGATGCAGAGAAGGTGAACGCATGATCTCTGCATGTGTGGTTCCCACTGTGAAGCATGGAGGAGGTGTGATGGTGTGGGGGTGCTTTGCTGTTGACACTGTCTGTGATTTATTTAGAATTCAAGGCACACTTAACCAGCATGGCTACCATAGCATTCTCCACCGATACACCATCCCATCTGGTTTGCGCTTAGTCGGACTATCATTTGTTTGTCAACAGGACAAAAAAGAAAGTGATGGAGTGCTGCATTAGATGACCTGGTCTCCACAATTACATGAGTTTCAACCCAATTGAGATGGTTTGGGATGAGTTGGACCACGGAGTGAAGGAAAAGCAGCCAACAAGTGCTCAGCATACGTGGGAACACCTTCAAGACTGTTGGAAAGGCATTCCAGGTGAAGCTGGTTGAGAGAATGTCAAGCTGTCATCAAGACAAAGGGTGGCTACTTTGAAGAATCTAAAATATAAAATATATTTTGATTTGTTTAAAACTGTTTGGTTACTACCTTATTCCATATGTGTTTTTTCATAGTTTTAATGTCTTCACTATTATTCTACAATGTAGAAAATAGTACAAAATAAAGAAAAACCTTTTGTAGGTGTTTTCAAACTTTTGACTGGTACTGTAAATGGGCAACATAATGTTTGGAGACATAGAATATGATGCAGCTAGAAACCAGTCAGGTTTGCCAGGAGGCACAAGTATGGGAAACCATATGGATAGGTTACAGCTAGTGTCTGCTCTTGAGGGATTACAATCAGGATTACAGGCAGCCTTGGGGATAGGCTGTCCTTTTGTAACCCACTCCCTGTCTCCTGAGGGATTTATCGAGCTGACTGTCGTAGGCTGATATTGGAGGCTTGTATCTCCTCCCACTTTAACACCACAGTGGCTGTAGTGATTGATTCCACTCTCGATACCAGAGAAGTGAGAATCATTAGATGGACCCATGGAATAAAGGCACAAGTATCATAATTTCCAATTAAACTATGGAATGAGCTTTGTTATTTGTTAACTTTCTAGGTATGTTTTTGGAATTTCCAGGTATTGTATTACTATATTTACAAGCAGATCAAGTGGTTGCAGGTGAATAAATGCAAGGCCCTTGCTTTATGGTAGCCTTAAGTATTGGGTGCACAAGCATCCGCCAAATCCCTAATTTGAGCCTGCCTGATTGTAAAGCAGACAGAAAGAGAGATGATCACACAGACAGAGAGAGGGGGAAATGACTCAAAGACAATCAAAGAGAATAAATCTGAGAAGAAGAAGGACAGAGAGTCAGAGGGAGAGAGAGAGTGAGAAGAGACAAAAGGAGATGGGGTAGAGAGTCTGAATGCACAAATTGACAACCCTTCATGTGACAGTGAGGCCAAGGGTGAATCATTCAAATCATGAAGGGATATCCTTATGCACAGGGACTCAGTGATCTCATAGTTAAATGGGGATACTCTCAGCACAAACATTTAGCATGGCTCATTCAAAACACACATGCGCACACAAGAACAGACACAAAGCCCACAACTGTATAGAGCACTGGTTAGATCCTTCTTTGGTGAGAATAATACACTTGCCATTTAGACATCAATTATTCACATAGCACCTTTTGATTGCTTGCTAACCTATACACTTCAATGTCAGCTTGCATTAATTTTTCAACATTAAATAAACATTAAATGAGGCCAAGGTCAAATACACTCTCTTCTCAAGTAAGGGATGGATCAACATTTACAAAATGGGTGCCTGGAGGAAAATGGGGGAGTGTCGTGATTTTTCAATTTCAGTTAAATGGAGGGTTTAGTATTTTTTAAATCTAGTCCGGGGCAGGGTCATGTCATTTGTAAATTATGAAATGTCAATATTTCTATTTTTTTAATTAGTTGCTTATTAGGCTATATATTGATGTGTGCACGATGGGACCATGACCAGGACGACTGATCCGTGTAAAGGAAAGAATGAATGGGGCCATGTATCGTGAGATTTTGAGTGAAAACCTCCTTCCATCAGCAAGGGCATTGAAGATGAAACGTGGCTGGGTCTTTCAGCATGACAATGATCCCAAACACACCGCCCGGGCAACGAAGGAGTGGCTTCGTAAGAAGCATTTCAAGGTCCTGGAGTGGTCTGGCCAGTCTCCAGATCTCAACCCCATAGAAAATCTTTTGAGGGAGTTGAAAGTCTGTGTTGCCCAGCAACAGCACCAAAACATCACTGTTCTAGAGGAGATCTGCATGGAGGAATGGGCCAAAATACCAGCAACAGTATGTGAAAACCTTGTGAAGACTTACAGAAAACGTTTGACCTCTGTCATTGCCAACAAAGGGTGTATAACAAAGTATTGAGATAAACTTTTGTTATTGACCAAATACTTATTTTCCACCATAATTTGCAAATAAATTCATTAAAAATCCTACAATGTGATTTTCTGGATTTATTTTCTCATTTTGTTTGTCATAGTTGAAGTGTACTTATGATGAAAATTTATAGTCCTCTCTCATCTTTTTAAGTGGGAGAACTTGCACAATTGGTGGCTGACTAAATACTTTTTTGCCCCACTCTAGCTAACATTAGCCGGCTAATAACTGACACTATTATTCGTATCCCAGAGCCGTATTCATGCAGGTTAGTAACTGTGTTCATTGATGTTTAACTAGCTAACATTAGTTAGCTGGATTGTTAGCTAACGTTACATGACGTGTGTACAACACCCGTTGAATATGGCTGGCGTCAGTAAACGTCTGCAAAAAAGCATAATGAAATTGTTGCCAACAGAGCAGGTTAGGCTGTTTTCATGTCATCCATAGGTAAACAAATCATCAGTCAGAGCGTAAATTGTGCGCTCTGAGAGCAAAACGAGATGGTTGGGGCTAAAGCATAAGAGGGTGTGAACAATGATGAATGGGTGTAGACAAAGAAGAGCTCTTCACTAGATACCAAAACATTCAAAGGCCAGTTTCTCAAAAGTGAGTTTACAAGTTGATCAACTTTCAAAGCAGAATTACTTTCCCATTGTTCCTCAAATCCAGTTTATAATATACCATTTTGTATCTCTGAGTCTCTACATTTATCCAATGTAAAAAACACAATTTCAAATGTTGCTACATAAGACCGAATCCAGGTGGTGAGTCACCTATAGGCTATAACCTATGAAGTGCATGCTCGAAGAAGCACAGAGCAAAGTTATATTTCTAAGAAAATGTACTTCCTTCCAGACTCTTTTGCGCTGCTAGGATGTTGTAAATAAAACTAGGCTGCATTACACACTGCAATGGATATTCCAACCTTGAGCCTGCTCTGCTCTTACTCTGCTCTTACTAATTCAAACTTTTTGTGTGCTGCCTAACCAATGCTGTGCTGTGTAGGCCTACAGTGGCAGTTCAGGAGGAGAGTCAAATAATTATTTCGAAAATAGTTTTTGATTAGGCCTATTCCCAGAAATTATATTCTTGCGCGCGGACTACCCTATAGCCTATGGTCTGTTCAGTCTGAGAAGGAGAGCTCGAAGAGTAGAAGAATTTCGAGAGAACTTCGATAGCTTGCTACTACTATAATTTATTTTAATAAAAACTAAATGTTGCTTTCCATTATATATTTATCAGATTTATTGATCTCACAATAAGCCAGATTTGAGTAATTTACAATGTGGTGTTGAAACTTGAAGCAGCAGCCACGGCACAATCAATCGGAAATGGACAGCTAATGCTGCTAAATGTAGGCAAATTCGAGTAGGCATAATTAATTTGAACAACAAGAGGGCTTTGTGTTTGTAGCAATTTCTTCCTATTACATTTTTTTTGTATTTTACCCCAAATGTAGATATTGTCTCATTGCTGCCACTCCCCAAAACATGACCCGCCAAACAGCACATCTTAACACCCACCCGCTTAACCCGGAAGCCAGCCACACCAATGTGTCAGAAGAAACACTGTTCAACTGATGACCCGGGGTCAGCCTGCAGACACCCGGCCCGCCACAAGGAGTCACTAGAGCGCGATGAGCCAAGTAAAGTCCCTCCGGCCAAATCCTCCCCTAACCCGGACAACAATTGTGCACCGCCCTATGGGACTCCCAATCACAGCTGTTTGTGATACGGCCCGAGATCGAACCCGGGTCTGTAGTGGCGCAGCGCCTTAGACCGCTGCGCCACTCGGGAGGCTATTTCTTACTATTTAAGAAATAATAGTTAGGCTTACCTGTTTGACAGATAAAATTAGTCTATATGGTGCTACATCCATAGATTTGTCGGCCAATTCCTCCACCCACCAGGCACTTCTAAATAGCCTACCTCTGTGTCAGGGTGGTTAAGTTAAAACCAGGAGTCGAATTGACGGGGTATGAAAGGGTATTCCTTAGGCCTACATTTTATTGAAGAAAATGGCAAAAAGTACAGGCCTACCCCTTGTTAGCTTAAGATTTTTTATTTTTTATTTTATTTCACCTTTATTTAACCAGGTAGGCTGGTTGAGAACAAGTTCTCATTTACAACTGCGACCTCGCCAAGATAAAGCATAGCAGTGTGAACAGACAACAACACAGAGTTACACATGGAGTAAACAATAAACAAGTCAATAACAGTAGAAAAAAGAAAAAAAGAGTCTATATACATTGTGTGCAAAAGGCATGAGGAGATAGGCGAATAATAAAAATTTTGCAGATTAACACTGGAATGATAAATGATCAGATGGTCATGTTCAGGTAGAGATACTGGTGTGCAAAAGAGCAGAAAAGTAAATAAATAAAAACAGTATGGGGATGAGGTAGGTAAAGTTGGGTGGGCTATTTACCGATGGACTATGTACAGCTGCAGCGATCGGTTAGCTGCTCAGATAGCAGATGTTTAAAGTTGGTGAGGGAGATAAAAGTCTCCAACTTCAGCGATTTTTGCAATTTGTTCCAGTCACAGGCAGCAGAGAACTGGAACGAAAGGCGGCCAAATGAGGTGTTGGCTTTAGGGATGATCAGTGAGATACACCTGCTGGAGCGCGTGCTACGGGTGGGTGTTGCCATCGTGACCAGTGAACTGAGATAAGGCGGAGCTTTACCTAGCATGAACTTGTAGATGACCTGGAGCCAGTGGGTCTGGCGACGAATATGTAGCGAGGGCCAGCCGACTGGAGCATACAGGTCGCAGTGGTGGGTGGTATAAGGTGCTTTAGTAACAAAATGGATGGCACTGTGATAAACTGCATCCAGTTTGCTGAGTAGAGTATTGGAACCTATTTTGTAGATGACATCGCCGAAGTCGAGGATCGGTAGGATAGTCAGTTTTACTAGGGTTAAGTTTGGCGGCGTGAGTGAAGGAGGCTTTGTTGCGGAATAGAAAGCCGACTCTAAATTTGATTTTAGATTGGAGATGTTTGATATGAGTCTGGAAGGAGAGTTTACAGTCTAGCCAGACACCTAGGTACTTATAGATGTCCACATATTCTAGGTCGGAACCATCCAGGGTGGTGATGCTAGTCGGGCGTGCGGGTGCAGGCAGCGAACGGTTGAAAAGCATGCATTTGGTTTTACTAGCGTTTAAGAGCAGGTGGAGGCCACGGAAGGAGTGTTGTATGGCATTGAAGCTCATTTGGAGGTTAGATAGCACAGTGTACAAGGAAGGGCAAGAAGTATACAGAATGGTGTCGTCTGCGTAGAGGTGGATCAGGGAATCGCCCGCAGCAAGAGCAACATCATTGATATATACAGAGAAAAGAGTCGGCCCGAGAATTGAACCCTGTGGCACCCCCATAGAGACTGCCAGAGGACAGGACAACATGCCCTCCGATTTGACACACTGAACTCTGTCTGCAAAGTAGTTGGTGAACCAGGCAAGGAGAAAAACCGAGGCTACTGAGTCTGCCGATAAGAATATGGTGATTGACAGAGTCGAAAGCCTTGGACAGGTCGATGAAGACGGCTGCACAGTACTGTCTTTTATCGACGGCGGTTATGATATCGTTTAGTACCTTGAGCGTGGCAATCCAGCTCGGTAACCAGATTGCACAGAGGAGAAGGTACGGTGGGATTCGAGATGGTCAGTGATCTGTTTGTTGACTTGGCTTTCGAAGACCTTAGATAGGCAGGGCAGGATAGATATAGGTCTGTAACTGTTTGGGTCCAGGGTGTCTCCCCCTTTGAAGAGGGGGATGACTGCGGCAGCTTTCCAATCCTTGGGGATCTCAGACGATATGAAAGAGAGGTTGAACAGGCTGGTAATAGGGGTTGTGACAATGGTGGCGGATAGTTTCAGAAATAGAGGGTCCAGATTGTCAAGACCAGCTGATTTGTACGGGTCCAGGTTTTGCAGCTCTTTCAGAACATCTGCTATCTGGATTTGGGTAAAGGAGAAGCTGGGGAGGCTTGGGCGAGTAGCTTGCGGGGGGGAGCTGTTGGCCGATGTTGGAGTAGCCAGGAGGAAGGCATGGCCAGCCGTTGAGAAATGCTTGTTGAAGTTTTCTATTATCATGGATATATCGGTGGTGACCGTGTTACCTAGCCTGAGTGCAGTGGGCAGCTGGGAGGAGGTGCTCTTGTTCTCCATGGACTTCACAGTGTCCCAGAACCTTTTGGAGTCAGAGCTACAGGATGCAAATATCTGCTTGAAAAAGCTGGCCTTTGCTTTCCTGACTGACTGCGTGTATTGGTTCCTGACTTCCCTGAACAGTTGCATATCGCTGGGACTATTCGATGCTATTGCAGTCTGCCACAGGATGTTTTTGTGCTGGTCGAGGGCAGTCAGGTCTGGAGTGAACCAGGGGCTATATCTGTTCTGAGTTCTGCATTTTTTGATTGGAGCATGCTTATCTAAGATGGTGAGGGAGTTACTTTTAAAGAATGACCAGGCATCCTCAACTGACGGGATGAGATCAATATCCTTCCAGGATACCCAGGCCAGGTCAATTAGAAAGGCCTGCTCGCATAAGTGTTTTAGGGAGCGTTTGACAGTGATGAGGGGTGGTCGTTTGACTGCGGGCCCGTAGAGGATACAGGCAATGAGGCATTGATCGCTGAGATCCTGGTTGAAGACAGCGGAGGTGTATTTGGAGGGCCAGTTGGTCAGGATAACGTCTATGAGGGTGCCCTTGTTTACAGATTTAGGGTTGTACCTGGTGGGTTCCTTGATGATTTGTGTGAGATTGAGGGCATCTAGCTTAGATTGTAGGACTGCCGGGGTGTTAAGCATATCCCAGTTTAGGTCACCTAACAGAACAAACTCTGAAGCTAGATGGGGGGGCGATCAATTCACAAATGGTGTCCAGGGCACAGCTGGGAGCTGAGGGGGGTCGGTAGCAGGCGGCAACAGTGAGAGACATTTCTGTAGAGAGTAATTTTTTAAATTAGTAGTTTGAACTGTTTGTGTATGGACCTGGAAAGTATGACATTACTTTGCAGGCTATCTCTGCAGGAGACTGCAACCCCTCCCCCTTTGGCAGTTCTAACTTTGGCAGTTCTATCTCCTCCCCCTTTGGCAGTTTTATTTTGAAGAAAATAAAACAGATCTGATTATCTAAAGTGATCGATCACATCGCTTTGTTCTGTGATGCTTTAAAATATGTGGGAAAATATCTGGAAAAGACTCCGTTGTATATGGGGATATCATTGATTCATTTATTTGACATTCAGAGGCTGAGCTACAACCTTTTATAGCCGAGGAGACAAAAACTGCACTTGGCTTGGGAAGTAATTTAAATCTGTCACCATCAATTGATTCAGCTATTCACTTTCTGTACAATAGAACGTGTTTAAACCCAGACAGCTTTTAGGGAAACACGTGTGACCTCTTGTTGGGTTAAGCCACGTAAGAAGAGTAGCCAGTAGTTAAAGCTTAAATGTTTCTGCATTGATAGATCTACTCTGTCTGGGGTGGAAAGGTAGGCCTAACTTGTTTTATTTATTGAATTAACTAGGCAAGTCAGTTAAGAACAAATTCTTATTTACAATGACGGCCTACCCTGGCCAATCCCTAACCCAGACGACCCTCAGCTAATTGTGCACTGCCCTATGGGACTTCCAATCCCAGCCAGTTGTGATACAGCCTGGAACCAACCAGGGCCTGTAGTGACACCTCTAGCACATTGAGATGCAGTGCCTTAGACCGCTACGCCACTCGGGAGCCCCTTTTGAAAGTACCATACTCATATTCCTAATGACATCTCAGATTTAATTATTTGCAAACAGGGACAGTTTCATTGCAAACAAGACTTATTGATTTGGCATTGGAGAAATATGATAAGATAAACACATAGGCCTATCTCTCTGTCCATTCTAAGCTCGTCATTTCGGTAATTTGTGTGGTATTTAAAAACATTCTGCTAATATGTAAAATTACATTTTTATAAAAGACAATGTTTTCTTGGACCTGCAAATACGATAGATTTGTGTAATGTTTTTACTATAAAGGTCATATTTCCACCCCTACTCTTGTCCACTGTGGTCTGTGAACCCACAACCTTCCGGCTGGCAGCCCTGTGCGATATCAAAATTCCTGCGTTGCCATGAAATGCTTACAGGACAAAGAACAGTTTCTAAAACGCCATATCTAAGTCCAAGAAGTGAGGGTAAACGGTAGGCATGTTCTCTGCTATGCACTTTATGTTTTAATTATTCTTTTCTGTGAAATATATTTTGCTGAAGGGAGGGCCATCCATTTTCATTTCAGACAGGTCCAATTTTCTCAATGTAACCCTCATTATATATAATGTTCACTCTCTAAGTGGAATAATACATGTTCCCTTACATCCATGCCCGAGGCAAAGACAGTTGATAACTGTGTAATGTAATGCAATGTTAACTCCATACTGTATATGCAACAGTGATGTGGAGAGCTAGTGAATTCACAGTGGCGTCATACTTAGAGAGCTGCTCACACAGTGTGGTGGAAGCTCTCTGGGAAGTAACCTAATAGGCTGTGAAGGAAAATTCAGGCTTTGATCCTGTCACATGAGCAGTGGATCATGAATGGTGTTGATAGCTGTGACACATTAGGCCTCAGACACTGGCCCAAGGGACCCATGGGAGCTGCTCTGCCCTGTCCTGCCCTGTCTGTGTCTGTGGCTCCTGTTACCCGGCTGGCTACTGTGCTATAGAACTGTGTTGCTCTAAACGATGCATGGCCTTTGTTCATCCTTAACCCAAGAGCACTGGAGACAGGAGTGGATCATGTTTGCACTCATTCCCCTAATGAAACATTTAGGTGCCTGATTAGTGGCACACAGGCAGACCTGCGTACAGGAACGTCTCCTTAGAGGAGTGGACTGACAAACATCTGACTACACAGACTGAATCCTTGGCAGGTTTATGGAGAGAGGTTGTCAATTGATATGCAAGGTGGGTCATCATGACACATGATTCAGATTAAGATCAGTCATTATTAATTTTACAACAGTCACGATGATTTCAAATACATTATCAACAGGTATAGCTACAGTATATATGTGTCTTACGCATTTGTCCATTTTGTAAAATAGTCATCTGGACAGCAACACTTTTAATCCATAAAAGCCCATGATTTTAGGCATTTACAACCCACTCAGCACAGTGACCCAATCACAGTTATGCAAACAGAGATATGCTAGTATGTAGTGCAGTGGACTGGTATCTAGCACATGGGAAATTAGCATGAGAGAACAGGCACAAAATGGCTCCAGAACATGCCTACACTGCTGCTAGACAGGGTCTAATCCATGATAAAATCATATCCACAACGAGAAACAACAAGATTAGGACAGAGGGAGATTCCTGTAGATCTGATGGAGTTTCCTGTATGGTAATTTGGGAATGATTTGACAGATACGGATAGAGGAATGTGTCCAGGTTTTAATTATTCCATGTTTCCATGTCTATTCTGGTAACATAAACTGTCTGTTGATGCGGTTTGTGTATCCATCCTAACCACTACCATTTTAGCTCTGAATTAAAGGGTAACATTACTCTATGACAAATCATACACCTAAGGAGGATACTGATCATGGTTCTGTGAAGGGCTGATACATATTCAGGAGCTTATCAAATCAACCTCATTCTATAAATGACTGGTCATCTGTCATTGCATCTGTCTCAATAGCTCCAAACACGCACGCACACATGCACACACAAAAATCACCAATCATGAATCAGGTCATTTCATAATACTCCGAGAATATTTAGGGTGCTTTGAAGTGTTCACACCAACGCATACCAACAATTCAGCAATACCAACTTAGTATTGTTAGCAGCGTGTAGGTGCGTCTGACTCTATAATTTGTCCTTGGGAATAGTTTCTGTAGGTGTGGTTCACAACAATTCCTTTACAATGTGAGCAATTGAGAAGAGACTGGTTAGATCGTGCACAGATTTTCAGCAAACCTGTACAAGGATTATTTCTCTTCTGATATCCCAGACCCATGGGAAATTACATTGACTTGAAAAGGCCTCTGGAGCTGCAGCCAGGGACTTCCAATCATAAGTTCTCCTTTTGCCTTCAGATTTACAGCTTTGTTGACTTCATGTATATGCATCAGCAACATTTCTTATTTTTAATGAGCACAGAGGCAGTTCCAGAACACTGTGCCCCTGTGCTCTATGAATTGCTAAATTGCAAATGCATTCAGCAGTAAATATCACGCATATTCCCAATTCTGACACAAACTGCAAAGTGTTCTTCAGGTCTACCGCAACATAAAGTACAGTGGGGCAAAAAAGTATTTAGTCAGCCACCAATTGTGCTAACTAAGGAAATCTATGTGATGACGTTGAATCAATGTGAAAAACTGATTGGATTAACAAAAAGTCATCAACATAAGGGCTTTTCATACTTTTTTTTACCAAACTTCTAACCTAAATCCAATGACATGGTGAAATGTTTTGTTAATTTCACGTTGAATTCACGTTAGTTGGCAACTCAACCAAATGTAAATCAAAACTAGATGTTTAACTGATGTCTGTGCCCAGTGGGTGTGGTTGATGACGCTAAATAGAAAAGGTCACTATGTTTTTTATCTTTGGCAGGTGGTTTTGACCAGTCTTATGCTAAAGCCTCCTAGCCAGGTCACACAGTAAACACGCACTGGGTTGAATGTAAGTGCCTTACATGAGGTGAGAAGCTTCACTGCTAACTCAATTTGAGAGTGCATCTCTCGGCCCAGTTGGCAGATATGCCAGAGGGGTTGGCACGCTGGGACCATGGCCTCTTGTTCACTGTTGCTGATGTGTGCTTGGCCAGCGTCTCTAATAGAATTCATTACAGCCTGCAGTAGACAACACTGAGGACCAGTGATGAATGCATTTGCAGTCTCCTACCATGTGAGATCGAGGTATTCCTGACAATGTATCAACTTCTCTTTCTCACACAGCCCCAACTTTTTGTGGCTGCTTTATTATTGAGAAGTAGGAGGGAGAGGAAGAGGGATGGCAATTACATGCTAATGCACAAACTAAACGTGTGAGGATGTTTTTGTTAGTTGTCAGCGATTTGCAATGTCCACCCACTGCTTGCATAGGGTAGAAAATATGATTAGAAATATTATTTGTCTCCACACAAGCCTCTATAAAACATAACTACTGTTGTCCTTGGATTCCTATGATTAAAGAAGAACAACAAAGTAAGGTTATGTCAACATGATGTCCATATCCACAGAGTAATGTATCACACAGATATAATGGAAAGGATCCCTGGGCTATTGTCAGCTTTACCCAGTTTGCCTGAATTATAGATTGTATATCTGAGTTTATCTAAGTAATCCTTTATCCATCAAACCCAGTAAGGAAATCATATTTGCAAAAGGATACAGATACAGTAACATGAGATGGGTCAATGTTTGTCATTACAATGTGTTGATGTCCCATATTTATGTAGATCATCATGTTACAGTATTTTCCCCTGTGAAACGACCTTGGCTTGGAGACAGTGACAGCTGTGCATGCTTATTTATGTACTTTGTCTATTGGTTCATATGCCGACTTAACGTATTCATGATGTTTCATGCTGTGAGGCTTTACCTTTGAACTGAATACAGTACACATATTTACATTCACAGTGTCAAACATATCATTTGGGGTAACTAGATTCAGCACACCTGAACTATTGGACCATAATATTCTAACAACAAAGTGTCCTACATGTTTGTGGTTCTATATAGTATTGGTGGGCTATACACAGTCTTGCTTGAATGATTATTATGAATAGACATCAACAGATATATAAGGACAATATTTGCATTTTCAAGGACAATATCTAAATACTATTCAAATGTGATGTCAAGCAAACAACATGTGGCTCGTTAGTTTGTCTAAATACAACAAATGGTGATTGGAGTAATGTGGAGTCAAATCTGAAAGCTCTAAAATATGAATCTATTGGATTGGATAGTTGGCTACTGTGTATCCTGTAGCCTGAGGTTTGTTATGTTTCTACCTTGAAAAGAGTGGAAGAAATGCAAATCTCTACAATTAAGCTTTGTTTCCCTCTGCATTATAAACACATGAATCCCACAACAATAGCTGCTGGGATCGGATGTTCAGTCTAATCATCTCCATGTAAGCAGACGTTACCCTTTGTGTGATACACACTCCTGTGGGAGAATTGTAATCCCCTTTGTCTTTTGTTGTTTTTCCTATTTGTGTGCCGTGCACACATTCTGAGAGTGTCCCTGAGACACACAGAGAGAGAGGGGGCCCACGCCAACACATCAGTGCCGTAACGTTACCTAAATCCCCCAGGCAGAAACACAATAGTAAAAGACTGGATGGGCTCCAGCTTCCACCACCAGGAAGGAGAGAGGGAGGGCGAGCTTGGTTACAGTGGTCATACAAACAGCACTCACTAATTGATTGATTTAGTGAAACATTGATAGACCACTGGCCTGAGGGAAGAGGCAGGTGTTTGTCTTGGACAGTACACTACACACACAACCACGGTAACATAAATCTCATGCTCAAGCAGAATTGTAAACGTGAGGTGTTGACTTTCTGTTGTTGTGTTTGTTTTGCTGATGTGGATGAAGCTGCAGACAGTCTGTAGTGAAATGTATCTGAGACCATCCCCCTGAAGGTTTCCCCCTAGAGCTCGTCTTTCATTGTCTTTCATTACTCTCCCTGGTACTGTGGGTTATGGCAGGAAAAGAAAGAGGGAGCCAAAATTAGAGCAGAGGAAGGGGTTCCTCTTTCTACTGGGAAAATATAAATAGAACACACAGCAATGGCATGGCAGAGGATTTGCTGAGATAATATAATCTTAATGTTGCATGACTTTCCTTTATTTAGGCCAAGCCAGCTGTAAGTAAACTAACATCCCCCTGATGAAGACACTTACCATTTGGAAGCTTTTGACTGTTTTCCTCCAGCCATCCAAACAGGTTGGCAAAGTTGCAGTTGCACACCCAAGGGTTGCCCTCCAGTCTCACCACCCGTAAAGAGGGCAACTGGCTTAGCGCCCCCACCTGAAGGCCAGAGAGGGCGTTACGCTCCAGCTCCAGTTCACGCAGGGAGGTGAGGCCCAGGAATGCATCCTCGTTGACCCTGCTCAGATAGGGGTTATTGCCCAGGCGGAGTTTGATCAGGCTACGGGACTGCCCAAAGGTCCCCGAGGGGATCTCAGTCAGGTTGTTGCTGCCCAAGTCCAGAAACACCAGCCTGGAAGAGGTGCTGAGGGTGCCCGGCTCGATGTGGGACAAAGAGTTGTTCCGTAGGTCCAGGTAGACCAGGTCACTGTAGAGCACTAGGAAGTCAGAGGGAATGCGGGGGATACAGTTGTCAGACAGAAGGAGCCTGCGGACGTCCAAGGGGATTTCATCAGGAAGACGGGTGAGTCCACGGCCGCTGCAGTCCACAGTGTGGGGGTCCGGGCACAGGCAGCTAGCTGGACAGTTTTCCCCCTGAGCCCGTAAGACAGAGGACAGCAAGACGAGGAGAGGCTGGAGCCAGCAGACACATGGCAACATGGTCAAGGGGGTAAGAGCAGAGAGGGGCAGAGGAGGCTTGGGGTGAGAAAGAATGGGAAGGGGTGTCGGGAAAGAGAAGCGGGGGTGAGGGTCAGAGGGTGGGAGATTAGGAAAGGGGAGGGGAAGGGGAGAACGAGAGGGAAAAGGGGGGGATCAATCCCTGTGCAGGAGCATCCTGCCGTTCTTGAGATTAAAATCTGAGACAGCTCCGGCATCAGGCAGCGAGAGAGCAGCGTCGAACGCTGTGTTCCGAGATATCATGTAGCAAGCATCCTGGATAGAATAGAGCACTGCTGGCTTTGAAGAAGCTAGGGGAGGGAGATGGCAAGAAGTGGGAGGGAGAGAGCGAAAGAGAGTGAGCGAGCTAGATAGAGGGAGAAAGAAAGAGATCTTAGCAGAAAGATTAGGGTGGTTTAGCAAAGGTAAATAGAAACTATAGCGAATCAGGAATAGAGAGAAACTGGGGGCACAGACAGGGGGAGGGGGGCTAAGGAGGGGGCTCTGTCCGCCCGGTTAACCCACAGTCGATCTTGGGGGATTGACTGAGGAGGACGCCTGGGTCTCTGAAACAAAAGGATACACGCCGGGGTAAGTCAGTCTCAGGCAGATCAAGTGAAGAGGGAAATTGTTACATCCCTCCATTTGTCACAATGTTGCAAATGTCGGAAAGACAGACAGCAAGGTTTATTGCGTGGGAATGCCTGTCGATCTGATCTGCCTGCTAATCTAAAAGGATCCAACAGTAACACGGCTGAAGTGTATGCAAGGTTTTTTATTCCTTCTCTACCTCCCTGTGCTCTGCAACTCGCCAGCAGAGCAGAGCTCGACAAAACACTCCCCAGCTAGGTCCCGACACTCTGTTGCTATTGAGCGAGAATCCAAATGTCCGTGGAGAAGTCATATTCATGCAGATGACAATCCTGAATTTAGCACAGTAGCAGTCAATTGAATGTCTGTCTGTCTGTCTCAGAATGTGCCAGGGTTTATCTCATGCCCTCCTCATTGCTATGAAGGAGGCGTGCCTTTAGCATGTTGACAAAACATGATGTCACTTCCTAGTGTGAAAATATTTGGGTTGTTTCACTAAGATTTTTTAATTTTTTAAAATCCCAATCATTTCTATTACTGATTGTCATGAATTTAGCAAATAAATTAATAATTAAATGTATGATTAATTAATATATATTGATATAAATATTGATATTACAAAATATTTTGTGTCATTATGTATCGCTTTTTTAATTTGTATTTTGCATATCCGGAATGCTGATTGGTTAAAACCGCATTCCAGCAGATGTCTATTCCACAAGTTACCACCGGCTAAATCTTTGACATTAAAATGCCTATTTAATCTGACTGCGCAATCCACTGTCTCATCAGCTCAGCCAGGCAATTTATAAACTTTATCTCCACTATAAAAATTATCTATATAGTACCTCACATTTCTTTTAGAATAACGTTTAGTTTTCAACAGCGGAGATTTGTATAAACCTTGCTGTCTGTCTCTTCAACATTTGCAACATTATTTCAATATTCAAATTTGATCTCCAGCTGTCCCATAGTAATGAGCAAGTCAGGAGTCGGGATGAGACAGACACTCCTTACAAAAAAATAGACTGTGGTATTTTGGATGCAGTAATTGCAGAAGAACTACAGTTATACTGCACTCTGACTGCACTTTTTTTTGTAAGGGAGGCAGGCAGCTTTCCTCAGCCAGTCGAAATCATGAATCAGCACCGTTTTATCAAATAACTATCAATAAAAAACAGGTCAACGAATTAAGTGCAGCAATTATATATATATTTTTTACTCATTCATTATTTTCCGTAGAACACATAGCCCCTTACATAAATCAATGAAACAATACAAAAATGACATCCAGGTTAATTAAAAATGATTTATATCTGAATAATGAATGTCGCTTTGTTTTATTTGTCCTCCCTCAAACAGAATATTATTTATCTCTCCTACAGTCTTTATCCCCGAGTCTCTGAGAATGACGAGACAATGCATTGATAGACAGCCTCACAGTAACATCACCATTTTCAAGAAGATCTTGTCCGAAGGTGACAGACAGCGCTACACAACCGCCCACGCTACAGTCAGACAGATGCTTCATTATTATCCCAGAAAATTGAATAAGTCTCAACTGTGACCTTTTCAAAAACTGCACATATAACCTTCGCCCTTGTTTGCACTGCGAGCCAAACGTCAGCACTTTAAGTTAGCTCAGGTTATACAATGATCCTTTTGATGCACTGTCACAGTAGATTGCACTACAACTGCCTGATGGGAACAAATACCTTTTTTTCATACAGCCACCGAGCCCATGTGTGTCTACAATCTATATCCTTAATAGTAAAACACAAAGGGACCAGTGACTGCGTCTCAAACCTCAACAGCGGAACAGGTTTAAATTCAGGTTTAAATTATATTTCCCCAATGGGATCTGTATCAACAGGCAAATGGAATTAGACCAAGGTTGTAGCACAGGGACAGAGTGGAGGAGTCCTGAGAGACGTGGAGGGAGATGGAGTAGTAAAAGGCTCTGTATGATGGGATGTAATGGGTGAATATGGAGTACATATCAATGGGTAAATAGAAGCCCCCCCTGCCTGAGCCGTTATTACCAGTAGTGACCCTCTATAGTAATTCTCAACCTCGGCATCACAACATAAGAACGTGTGTCTGTATTTACAGAATACATTGTGTTTGGCAATGCAAACAGCTCCAGTTGTCAGTGAATAACAGCAACGCACCTACATTATACCTCGTTATCCGTAAACCAATGTCTCACATCCCTGCTTTAAGGTGTGAGCTGAAGTGAGTTCTTTTCGCTATAAAGCACACCTGTGATATCACTCAGGGCAGGAGAGCAGCTTCTTCATCAAAATAACATCATATTTTCGACCTATTCCAGCACAATGATAGAGCGTTTCATATTGTGCTCTGCAAGGGAAAAGCACATCTCTATTATACCCTAACTGCAAGGTTTCATTACTAGACTTGTGACTTATGTGTTGACTTGCCAGGTAGAGGATCTATGAGCAGCATTACTCAGCCTGTGGTCGGCTAACCATCTCTGTATTTACACGCAAGCCAGACATTGCATATTAATAGTGCTTTGGTTCTTTGTTGGATTTAGCGCCGCTATGATATAAGACCTGTTAGTTATAACACTAACAGGTTTTATATCATAGACACGAAATTAGCTGACTCACTGTTGCCTTTTTTGTTTTGTTTTGAACCAGCAATTTAATTATAGACAGACTCAAGACTCAAAGTAATATATTCTTCTAAATTGCGGAATCCAAACACTGTAGGCTGTATGAGTGTAATTTCCAACTGTCATTTATTTTTAATCAACATGTTTAATTACTATATTCATGACTGTGTTTAAGACATCCCTTCCCCCTTTCCTGTTGTGGCATGTTTGTGCCAGCTGAGTAATTGCCAAGCAGCTCAGAATGAAATGGACTGAGAACAGAGAGATTTGGTTAAAATGGAGAGGTTTCCAAATTGAAATGAATGTGGAGCACCACTCTGAGCAGGTATGACGGCCTCCAACTCCCTGACGAGAGCTGTTCAGTCGGAAACGGTTATCTTGTGTAAATTCAGGTCTGCTGGTTGTCAGTGCGTAAGAGCCAGGGTGAGTAATAGGAAACTTTGAAGGGTTGATTTAGGTTTGAAATGATTAACGATTATCATAAGATGTCAGTATAATTAGCACTAGGTATAAACAACACCATCAAAGTGGTTATTGAGGCCCATCTCTTCTCTCTTTCTCAGTGTGAAAATGGAGGTGGAGTACGGTAACTAGAGAATGATGGGACGGGGCTTGAAGATCTTTATATCGGCTGCCAGACGGAGGGAGATGCTGGAGTGTATTTGGGGCAAGTCTACGCTAAAGCACAAATAGGCCATTCACATTCTGCGGATATAATTTGGCAAAGTCCCTACTTACTTTTCACACTATGAGTTTAATACTATTCCAACTCCATTGTATCTCTGTATTATGCTGTGTGTGCCTTGAGCATAGGATGATTCAGGATGATTCATGAAATACCTTTTGTGTAACATCCTCAATGGCTTCAAATCCCACTCCAAACCTAAAAGATGTGAGAGGCTATTTAGTCTGTCAAAATAAAGGCTGCGTGAAACACCACTTTCCTGACAGCTGTTAGCACAAACCGATCCCTCAGTATTTAAACCAATGTCGAGTCACTGAGGTGTTCAAAGTAGTGTAAATACAACCTGAGAGAAAAATATAAGCTCGAGCTTCAGCTATCACTGACCTTGTCTGCGAGCACCAACATTGATCCAGGTTTACCTCGCTGCCCGTCCTGGGGGATTCATTTTGAGAAATAACAATCCGTGTGGATATCAAGAACCTTGCCATTAATGTGAGCCACATCTGTGCTACTGAAGACTAAATGTATCATTGCTATTGCTGCTTATGCAGATAAATGAATCCCAAGCCAGATATATTAAAACAGAGAGGCTGTCTTGAGATGGGTGAAAACAATATGTGGTTGTCTGTACTGAATACAAAACATAATGTGAAAATACAATCTTGTCCATACCTGATCAAGGGCATTTTCACATTGACAAATCGTTGTATCTCTAGGAATTTGTAGTTCAGCATCTCCCAACAATGACATCTCACTATACTTCTCACTATCCAAGGATTATACCAGAGGTTGTGCTTGAAGGGATCTTCAATCAGTCACACACCAATCAAAGCCCTCCTCCACTCCACTCAAAATTAGTGGATAATGACTGCACATCCTCCCTCTCAACCTATAAACTGTAAAGCAGATTGCAGAGCAGGGAGTAGTTAGTAGGGAGTAGTGAGTAGGGAGTAGTGAGTAGGGAGTAGCGAGTAGGGAGTAGCGAGTAGGGAGTAGTGAGTAGGGAGTAGCGAGTAGGGAGTAGTGAGTAGGGAGTAGCGAGTAGGGAGTAGTGAGTAGGCAGTAGCGAGTAGGGAGTAGCGAGTAGTGGGTAGGGAGTAGGGAGTAGGGAGTAGCGAGTAGGGAGTAGTGAGTAGGGAGTAGCGAGTAGGGAGTAGTGAGTAGGGAGTAGCGAGTAGGGAGTAGTGAGTAGGCAGTAGCGAGTAGGGAGTAGCGAGTAGCGAGTAGTGGGTAGGGAGTAGGGAGTAGCGAGTAGTGGGTAGCGTGTGGAGAGGGACAGGATAGGAAACCCCAGCTAGGCGGCAGGCAGGCAACTGAGTGTCATCAGGGTTATATAACCCCAGCACTGAGCACAGCCCAGCGTGTTGAGTTAGTAAGTGTGGGGCCGAGGCAGGAGGGCCTTCATTCCCCACGGTTAACCACTGCGAGAGGCTCTCCACCTCATTCCCCACGGTTAACCACTGCGAGAGGCTCTCCACCTGCAATTAAATCAGGGCACATCAATAAATGATGAATGTCAAGTGCAGCTTGTTATATGGCTTTGCTGGTACCCCATGCTGGGTCTTTGCTATTGCTATTGCGGCGGGGGTGGGGGGTGGGGTAAGGAGGAACAAGGACAGGAGGTAGGGGTTCATAGGCACCACACAGCAAATGTCACCTCCCTTAGAACACTTCTGGGAATGTAATGGACAGACATTCAAGATGCAGGAGCAGCTGTTGCGTCTTAAGCTATCTGTTGGCATTTGGGAATCTGGTATGCTTGCCCTGTGCCAGGCCAGGAAGGGAGGCAGGAGAGAGGGGTGGTCTGTCAGGCAAGGGCACAGTGGACAGAGAACCCCGGGCACATCTGACTCCCCATCATGGTGTTATGAGCCAGAATCACCCTGATATAACTTGTGTCCTCAACAGTGTCTGGACAAGCTACCCCTGGTTGGCTGTCTGTCACTGTGGTAGACCCCACACAACCTAAAGCAGAACACAACAGAGCAATAAGGCACACCACATACTGCCTGTAACCCCTCATCTCCTTAACTAACATGCAATAAGATATTGAGATTTGAACATACTGCCTGCAAAAAGTAATGATTGTGACTATTTGACTTGCGTGACTAGTGATCCTTGTGGCTGTGTGGTTCCTTCTTAAACAGATTAGCCAGCCACAGCCGTGGGAGACGACAGCCCAGCACCAGTTACTAAGCTGATTGTTTCAGGCTCTTTATGATGAGTGCAGTCAAAGTCTTTTGATCTCGGCCTGCTCTTTCAGATTGCTGATAGAAGAATATCCAGTCCAGTGCATCCCAGAATCTAAATCGTATTAGTCTATGCATACCAGCACCTCCAATCAGATTGTTCAATGACTCAACAATGCTTTCCCATGTTACTTTAACCTGAAATCTTGAGCTGTAGATAGGAAGTAAAAACATGATATGTGCTAAGTGTTACATTTCACTGGTGCCTTGAATCTGTTTTCTAACATACATAAATTATACTATATTTTTCTATGTTGATCTGTTATTTTGAGCACCAGGTATAGCAGTTCTTGTTACATCACAGTCTAGATGATAGATGTGCATACACATCTATTTACAAGTATAATTCATGAGAATATGGTGAAAAGGCACACCATCTGGTACATCCAGGACTCCAGTCAAGTGGAAGCAGGATCAGATGTTTATTGTAGTGCCAGTTTGACACACGCTGTACATTCCTCACTGATTTCCTACGGATTTGTGGGAGAGTATTATATGCACTATCATCCATTTGGTGAGCCGTAAAGATTATACCATATTCTATATGACTGGAACCTCTCTGACTTATGTGTTCTTAGATTGTAAATTGTGATGACATTTAAGAGCTGCTGCTATGTCACAGGGCAGAATAAAAGAGCAAAGACATTATTTATGCCTGCCTCAGTTATTTGTCAGAATACTGCATTGGATCAGTATCAATTTAGATTCCCCTTTGTATTTTATAGCTACTGTACAACACACATTGTTCAATATCAATATTGCAGCTAAATGAACAGCCAGTGTGTCTGGTTGTGTGAATACTGCAAGTATGCATGTGGGATCTGTTGGCAGTGCCTTTTGGACGGCTCTGCAATATGTAATCTGTCATTGCTCATCCTGCAGAGGTCACAGCCCCTGTCAGGTGGGCGTGCAAGCCAGTTGCATGGAAGCATGATGAAATGTACATTAAACACATATAATTAATCGGTTATCTGAGAAGGGTGTGGGTAGGTTGGTAAGAGCAATGTTAAGGTCCTGTGTTCAATTCCCACAGGGATCACATACACATGCTGAAAAATTAATACAGTCACTATACTGTCAATTGCCTTGGATAAAAGCTTCTGCTATGTGGCGTAAATTAATATTATTATATTATATTACTCTTTTCAGAATAATTAAGTGCTCAATGAACCGGAAGGTGGCCTTCTGTTGATCTCTAAATCAACTATAACTTAAAATAAAATATATTTTGGTATAAATCTTGTTATAATATAACTGTTATTTTTTTCATGCTTGGTAAACTTTTTTTGATGTTGTTGCGTACATGTACATGCCCTTCCAGCTCTACCTACCCAAGTAAACTGCTGAATAAGACAACTGTCTGATACTGCCATACAGCTCCTAAACCTATGATTTAGCAGGTTTTGAGTGCACATGAATATGCCCATGTTTAAGTCTTGCTGAGTCACAGCATTCTATCAATCATAACACTCTCATGACTTGTTCAATATATAGCATCTTCTGGGAAAATAATGCTTGAGTTAATGTGTATTACAGCACAAGCTCTGTAACACAAGAAAACTGAGCCTGTGTAAGAATAATTGTGGTCCCCAGGACTCCATCAAGAGGTCCTGATCCTTTTGTAATCAGTGGCCATGGCAGACGTTAGTCAGGGGAAGCTCCCGACACTTATCCATCCCTATAATACATCCCTGTAACCTCAGGACGAGCAGTGAGTAACCAGGGCTTTCTAAGTGTGTCATCTCTCAGCATGTCTAGTACTGTGAGTGGGTGGAGATAGTGACTCTAGTCACCCTACAGGAACCCTGAATACAGCGAGAAGTCATACTGTACCATACGGGGGAGAGGACAGCCTATATCTACAACATTCCTTGCTCTCAACTCTGTCACGCTGTTTGCCACTCGTGGAAGTGTGCATAGCTCGCCTGTCAAAGGCCAACACACAACTACCTTTCTTTGCCAACTGCCAGGGCAGATGAGATAGTTAGTTTGGTCGCAGGGTAGTATTACCCCTACACAACAGAAAGTGCCTCTCACTCCCACTCAGCTGTTCTATTGGTGGATGTGTTTATGTGGTGATGATGTTTTAACTTTGGCCTCAGGCGTCAACGTTTCTCTAATTTTCTCCTCACTGTATTTTGTTACCATCTGCACATGGTGTCAGCACGAACTGAACGTTTTCTGCAATGTCACAGTAACCCCGTCGGTAAGGTAATGTGTAATGTCAATCATGGGGTGTTTTTAGTTCTATCTCCCTGAAATAATTGTTTTTTTGAAATATGCAGTGAAAATAATTTGTTATTTTCAACAATGAAGGTTGTACAGATCACATTGACCCCTTCTCCTGGACTATGAAAATATTTGGCAATGGTCCCCAGAACCTCAAAAAGTTCTACAGCTGCACCATCGAGAGCATCAGGATGTTACCATGTCAGAATACTGACTGGTTGCATCACCGACTGGTATGGCAACATCTCGGCATCTGACCGTAAGGCACTATGGAGGATAGTGCGTACGGCCCAGTACATCACTGGGGCCAAGCTTCCTGCCATCCAGGACCTCTATACCAGGCGGTGTCAGAGGAAGGCCCTAAAAATTGCCAAAGACTCCAGTCACCAAAGTCATAGACTGTTCTCTCTGCTACTGCACAGCAAGCGGTACCAGAGCGCCAAGTCTAGGACCAAAAGTCCCCCCCCCACCCCATTTGTTTTTACACTGCTGCTACTCACTGTTTATTATCTGCATAGTCACTTAACCCCTACCTACCTAAATTACCTCGACTAACCTGTACCCCCACACATTGACTCGGTACCGGTACCCCCTTTATATAGTCTCATTATTGTTATTTTATTGTGCTACTTTTAATTAATTATTTGTTAAATATTTTCTTAATTCTTTCTTGAACTGCATTGTTGTTGTCTACACCTGTTGTATTCGGCACATAAATAAAGTTTGATTTGATTTGATGTGATGGCTTACTTTGCATGACAGTGTTTCTAGGGATGCTTGTCGTGCTGGGTGGGTGTGTGGCAGGCAATCACCTTTATGCATCTTTTTATGATGGTAGTATACTTCAATCAGAGTCCCTGTAGCTCCTTTAACCTGCCACAATGCCAAGTCATCCTTCATTTCTTCGAACAATGGGAAATAGACAGAATTGGAGAGAAAACCCAAGGACAACTCTACTCCCATTGTCCTCTGGATCGGTGGACCTCACGCCTGGCATGAAAAGGAACAGGAAGTCTACATCTGATTAAATCTAAGAGGTATCGAAGGGTTTCATGGAGAACATTCAGTACAACTGTCGGTATCTCATTTCAACTCAAAACATCAAGAGGTTGCAATAACTTCTGGTAATTAGTCACATTAAAGCAAGGGTACTGTGGATCAGTGACATAACGTTTAATGACACTGTGTCCAACTGGAAGGACAGACTGACTGACTGACCCCCCCCCAACAGCAGTCCTGGAGGCCCAAGCTTTAGCTGTATCAATTTCCGAATTTGACTGCCCCCAGAAGTCTCACCTGGGGAGTGCTTGGTCCAGATTGGGCCACTCTAAAGACAGGACTTCTAACAGCTCTATGGCCGCTGTCTTCCTGTTTTGACAACCCCAAGACAAATCACTGCTATTAAACCAGTTAAAAGTCAGATCCTCCATGTCAAAGCCGCTACATTTGAGGTCAAGAGTATTAGTCATCAGCCAACCCATCCATCCGTCAAGCCCTATCTCTATACATGCATGTATTTCAACAAGCTTGACTATTACTTAGCTGCATTCATGTATATTTCATTAAATGAGCCCTGGGTTCAGTCTCATACTATCTCTACATTTTCCTGTTCATCCAAGCGCACAAAATGGAAAAGGAAAGAACATTTCAAAGGAGAAACTATAAAGGGATGCAAACATGGCATTGGCAATCATTTTACAAGGCACACGGCTTCACACGGCTTGACACGCAAACACACACACACACACACACACACACACACACACACACACACACACACACACACACACACACACACACACACACGAGACAGACAGAAATACAGAGAGAGAGAGAGAGAGAGAGATAGAAAGAAAGAAAGAATGAAAGAAAGAAAGAAAGAAACAGATATATATATATATATAGAGAGAGATAGATAGATAGAAAGAAAGAAACAGATAGAGAGAGAGAGAGAGAGAGAGAGAGAGAGAGAGAGAGAGAGAGGAAGAGAGAGCGAGACAAACACACACACATCGACATTGCTGATGTGTGCCACTACCTGACAAAAGGGTCAAGAGGTCCAGCTGAGAGATGGCTTAAAATGATGACATCGTTAGCATTATGCCACCAGTGATGCAGGCAGAGGGCACGCAGGGTAGCACTGCAGGGTGGAGGGACAGAAATAACAGCACTCTGTAAACATCATCATCCCCTCCAGCAACACAGTCACAGAGTGCCCTGCCACTCTGTCTCACTGTGACCATCCCCATCAGAACACATAGCTCTTCAGCATTACAATGGACATGTGACCTGTAAGAATACAAGAGTTGTTATTTTTCACAAATATGTGCTCCTGTTTCAGATCTCTGTGAACAAAGCATTAGAGAGGGATCAGTAGACTCAGAAAAAAAGTGCTATCTAGAACCTAAAATGGTTCTTTGAGTGTTCCCATAGGAGAACCCTTTGAAGAACCCTTTTTGGTTCCACGTAGAACCCTATTGGGTTCCATGTAGAATCCTTACCCAGACGGTTCTAAATGGAACCCAAAATACTTCAACCTGGAACCAAAAAGGGTTCTTCTTTGGGACAGCCGAAGAACCCTTTTGGAACCCTTTTTGTAAGAGTGTATATCTCACTCAGATAGAATATATCAATCCCCTTATCAAAGGCACATTAACTTTGAAGCAGCTAATGAAAAAACATGTTCTCGACCATGGCAAGTTGAAGCAGGAAGATAGTTGCTACGGAGATAAGTCCTCTGAGCGCGAGGTGTGACCTACACGTCACTGATTTATTCCTCCCTCTATCCCCATTCCCCTAAATCCCTCTTTCACCAGCGTCACAAGTCATGTGACTAGGGTACAACACCAGCCACACTCCGTCACTGCCTGCTGTCAAAGAGGACAAAGACAGTGACATTGCTTTTTTTCAAAGTCATCCCTTCACATACGACGAGTGGGAGAAAATATTTCTGAATGACACCAAAGACATCTACCTCCTGTTCGCAGCAAGTCAGCAAGTGTAAGAACGTTCTGTTAGCACATGCCATGGCCAGCATCCTTCAACACACACATATACACACACACAAACACAGAAAGACACTTGTGAAGAAACGTTATGACATTTGAGCTGTGTATGGCATGTCACAACTTCCCCAAGCGGGTCTGAAAGCCACATCTGAGCAGGTGATGGATAGACTCAGTGCAGGGTGACATTCAGAGAGTCTGTCCCTGTGAGTGGATTAAAAATGCACCCACACACACATACTATAATAACTTGCACACAACCATACATATTTGTCTTGCCATCTACTCCGACCCACAATCACATCTTTAAGGTAGAATATCAGTGTCCAGAAATGCATAATATTTCCCTCACAGTGTAACAGTAACTCAGTGATGGTAAAAATAGGTTAATGAGGTGAGGCAGGAGTTACTCAATCAGTTATCACAACTAGCAGATAGCTGATGTCTCCCACATGAAAAATACTGTTGTATACTATGGTATTAATAATACAGTATTAACTGTATTGTTTTTGCGGAATTTAAGTCCACAAACCAACCATCTCATCTGCCCTGGCAGTTATCAAAGAAAGGTAGTTGTTTGTTGGCCGTTGACTAGTCAAGATAGAGTCACAGGTTGACAGGCGCACTATGCACACTTCCACAAGTGGCAAACAATGTGACAGAGTTGAGGGCAAGGAAAGTTGTAGATATAAGCTGTTCTCTCCTCCATATAGTACAGTATGACGTGGCGCTGTATTCAGGGTTCCTGTAGGGCAGTGGTTCCCAAACTTGTTATTGTCCCATACCCCTTCAAACATTCAACCTCCAGCTGCGTACCCCCTCTAGTACCAGGGTCAGCGCACTCTCAAATGTTGTTTTTTACCATCCTTGTAAGCCTGCCACACACACACTATACCAGGGCTGCCCAACCTTCTTCCTGGAGATCTACTGTCCTGTAGGTTTTCAGTCCAACCCTAATTTACCATATCTGATTCAGTTGGTTAAGGTCTTGTTGAGAAGCTAATAAGTAAAATCAGGTGTGTAAAATTAGGGTTGGCCTGAAAACCTACAGTGTGAGTTTTTGTCACAACCCAGCTTGTGGAAGTGACAAAGAGCTCTTATAGGACCAGGACACAAATAATAATATAATAATAATCAATAATTTTGCTCTTTATTTAACCATCTTACATATAAAACCTTATTTGTTCATCGAAAATGGTGAATAACTCACTGCAGGTTAATGAGAAGGGTCTACTTGAAAGGATGCACACACCTCTGCAATGTTGGGTTGTATTGGAGAGAGTCTCAGTCGTAAATAATTTTCCACACACAGTCTGTGCCTGTATTTAGTTTTCATGCTAGTGAGGGCTGAAAATCCACTCTCACATAGGTACGTGGTTGCAAAGGGCATCAGGGTCTTAACAGCTTGATTTGCCAAGGCAGGATACTCTGAGCGCAGCCCAATCCAGAAATCTGGCAGTGGCTTCTGATTAAATATAAAAATTTTACAGAACTTGTTGCAATTTCGATGAGGCTCTCTTGTTCAGATATATGTAAGTGGACTGGAGGCAGGGCATGAAAGGGATAACGAATCCAGTTGTTTGTGCCATCCGTTTGGGGAAAGTACCTGCATAATTGCACACCAAACTCACTAAAGTGCTTCGCTATATCACATTTGAAGCTTGAGTTCATTTGCACACAAAAAATCATACAATGATGGAAGGACCTGTGTGTTGTCCTTGTTAATGCAGACAGAGACAAGCTCTGACTTCTTAATCATAGCCTCAATTTTGTCCCGCACATTGAATATAGTTGCTGAGAGTCCCTGTAATCCTAGATTCAGATCATTCAGGCAAGAGAAAACATCACCCAGTTAGGCCAGTCGTGTGAGAAACTCGTCATCATGCAAGCGGTCAGACAAGTGAAAATTATGGTTAGTAAAGAAAACTTTAAGCGCGTCTCTCAATTCCAAAAAACATGCAAATACGTTGCCCTTTGATAACCAGCGCACTTCTGTATGTTGTAAAAGTGTTACACGGTCGCTGCCCATATCATTGCATAGTGCAGAAAATACACGAGAGTTCAGGGGCCTTGCTTTAACAAAGTTAATAATTTTCACTGTAGTGTCCAAAACGTCTTTCAAGCTGTCAGGCATTCCCTTGGCAGCAAGAGCCTCTCGGTGGATGCTGCAGTGTACCTAAGTGGCGTCAGGAGCAACTGCTTGCATTCACATTACCACTCCACTATGTCTCCCTATCATGGCTTTGCGCCATCAGTACAGATACCAACATGAGCAGCAGCTACATTTGGCTACATAGTGGAATTCCCGCTAGAGAGTAACGGTTAATGTACTTGGATGTTAAATATTTGACTAGGCTACCTGTATTTGACATTGTGTTGTTATTTCGCTGAACACTAGATGGTTTAATTAATATTTTCGGCAGTGAAACGGGGATACTCAGTCAAGAAAAAAACTCACCAAATGTATAGCCCTGTTGGAAAATATAAATGGACCGTTTGAAAATGTGAAGAAATGTAAAAATAAATAAATGTATATATAATATTTTTAATGTGAATCACATTTTTATTTGGCGTACCCCCGACGGCATTGTACGTACCCCTGGGGGTACGCGTACCCTAGTTTGGGAATACTTGCTGTAGGGTGACTAGAGTCACTATCTCCACCCACTCCCAGCACTAGACACGCTGAGAGATGACACATTTAGAAAGCCCTGGTTACTTACTGCTCGTCCTGAGGTTACAGGTATGTATTTCAGACCGTAGTATCCGCTGTAGTATGCGCTGTAGTGTTTTTACAGACATTACTGTAGTATATACTATAGTGTTTCTCCATCAGTCTGCTGTTCCTTCTCACTGCAGCCTCACTGAGCAGGCCTGATGGAGACGTGTAGGATAGATGAGGACTATATGATAAATGCAAACTGCAGAATTCTAGTTACTTGGATTTGCCTTTAGGATCCAAGGAGCCAATGCATGAAGCACTTTGCAATTATTCATTCACCTCCTTATCATCCCTCATACAACCATCCTTCCAGAAAAATGTCACCAAGAGATGCAATAGTTTCTCACTAACATAATCAAGATTACTGCAGGTATGTGCATGCGCATGTGTGTGTGTGTGTGTTTGGGCATGTGTGTATCTATGTGGGTGTATTTCTGAGAGAAGGGGCATATGATAATGAGTTAGATTGAAGCTGGAAGATAGAGGCAGTGAGATAGCAAGGGCAGAGAGGAGAACTTCCCTAGTAACTTCTCCCTTTGCCCAGATCAGTCAAAGCAATTCAATCCTTCACCACCCCTCATCTCTTCTACACCGCCTGTCTCTGTCTCCATTCTGTCCATAGGGTGTGATGGATGGAGCAGCTACGCGTGCTGTTTGTTCCTGCTCGTTACAGGCAAAGAGGGAGGAAGACCCCTCCCCCTTCCTCCGCCCTGCTCCAGCACCTATAGCCCTTGGTAAGTCCTCATCACATCCCCCCACCCTCCCCTCCACCCCATCCTCTCTTTTAATGAGCTTGCTGACAATTATCCTTGCTGGAAAGGTCCTCTGGGCCAACAGCCTCTCCTCGTCAACCTACTTTCTTCCCATTTGTTCTGTTTAGTAGGAGAAGCATGGTTACTTTTTCATACAACAGTTATTATTGTTCTGTTTTCCCCGCATGGTTTCACAGAGTTAAGCTAACACGAACAGTATGATTTGTTTTTTGAGCTTGATATTACTTAAGATGGGCTAGTCCATGGGAGAATCTCAATTGCATACTTTTCGCATCCTCTCTCCTCAAAACCCATTGGATGAGAAAGCCAGAGGTCCCACCCCTTTGACCTTCTCCTTCAATGGGTTTTGAGAGGAGGCGAGGAGAAAAGAGAGAGGACACGAGGAGTAATGCAATTGAAATTCTCACCATGGACCAATTTATGGGCAGTGGATATCTCAACATTGCTGATCAAATACATGATTATCAGCTGGGCAGCTTAAAGATTGAGATAATACATCTTATTTTCACACCCGATAATCTGATCTCCAATTTATATAACCTAGAACAACTTCACCAAAATCGTTCACCTGTGGTCAAGGATGCCCAGATGGGTGGCTTGATGTCACTGTTATATTTATAATGATTTCTAATCAATCACCTGGCTGTACTCAATAATAATAACAAGTAATAATAATAATCGCCCAGGCCATTTCATATCAGAGGAGAGGAAATGTGACCTGTGACCTTTGTCAAATCATAGACGGGTACAATAATCTACTGGGACTTCAGGATACAGCTCACTGCCTCCTAAAATATTCTACCAGTGTCAGCACATGTCCGGGGGGAATAGGAGTTGAGGGGAGATATTACTTGGGTGGCTTGACATTTATCTGCCATGTTGATTGATGTCCCCCATGCCTTTCCACGTTTCCTTCAAGCCCAATGTTAGCTTCATTTTGTTTGCTGACAAATCTCATCAGATCAAACTTGACAATAGCAGGTAAACTGTGAAATGTTCTTGATAAGCAATTAAATAAGAAACAGTTGTCTCTGCAATTTTGCTAAATGGAGTCAAGTTGCAAGATGTCTGCATTTTAGTAGACATACCTTTGCTTGGAGAGAGAGAGAGATAGAATGAGAGAGAGAGAGAGAGAGAGAGAAAGAGAGAGAGAGAGAGAGACTGAGAGCAAGAGAGAGAGAGAGAGAGACTGAGAGCGAGAGAGAGAGAGAGAGAGAGAGAGAGAGAGAGAAAGAGAGAGAGAGAGAGAGAGAAAGAGAGAGAGAGAGAGAGAGAGAGAGAGAGAGAGAGAGAGAGAGAGAGAGAGACTGAGAGCGAGAGGGAGAGACTAAGGAGGGCCTACAGCAGCACCTTCTGCACAGATTCAGTCAGACAGGGGCCCTGACAGTAAATCTCAGTAAGACAAAAAATAATGGTGTTCCAAAAAAAAGGTCCAGTTGCCAGGACCACGAATACAAATTCCATCTAGACACTGTTGCCCTAGAGCACACAAAAAACTAGGCCTAAACATCAGCGCCACAGGTAACTTCCACAAGCTGTGAACGGGCTGAGACAAGGCAAGAAGGGCCTTCTATGCCATCAAAAGGAACATAACATTCAACATACCAATTAGGATCTGGCTATTAATAGTTTAATATGTTCTTGAACCCATTGCCCTTTGTGGTTGTGAGGTCTGGGGTCCGCTCACCAACCAAGAATTCACTAAATGGGACAAACACCAAATTGAGAGCAGTATTAGGCCGATACCCTCTAATTATCAAAAGAGCCGTTAAATTCAACTACCACCTGAAAGAAAGTGATTCCCAAACGTTCAATAACAAAGCCATCGCCTACAGAGAGATGAACCCGGAGAAGAGTCCCCTAAGCAAGCTGGTCCTGGGGCTCTTTTCACAAACACAAACAGACCCCACAGAGCCCCAGGACAGCAACATAATTAGACCCAACCAAATCATGAGAAAACAAAAAGAGAATTCAAATCAAATTAAATTTTATTGGTCACATACACATGGTTAGCAGATGTTAATGCGAGTGTAGGGAAATGCTTGTGCTTCTAGTTCCGACCATGCAGTAATATCTAACAAGTAATCTAACAATTTCACAACAATTACCTTATGCACAAAAGTGTAAAGGAATGAAAATAATAATAATAATAATAATAATAATAATAATATGTACATATATATGTATATATATATGGATGAGCGGTGGCCGAACGGCATAGGCAAGATGCAGTAGATGGTATAGAGTACAGTATATACAGATGAGATGAGTAATGTAGGGCATGTCAACATTATATAAAGTGGCATTGTTTGAAGTGACTAGTGATACATTTATTACATCCAATTTTTAATTATTAAGTGGCAAGAGATTTGAGTCTGTATGTTGGCAGCAGCCACTCAATGTTAGTGATGGCTGTTTATTAACAGTCTGATGGCCTTGAGATAGAAGCTGTTTTTCAGTCTCTTGGTCCCAGCTAT
The DNA here is from genome assembly GCF_018296145.1 of Oncorhynchus tshawytscha. Taxonomy (NCBI): domain Eukaryota; kingdom Metazoa; phylum Chordata; class Actinopteri; order Salmoniformes; family Salmonidae; genus Oncorhynchus; species Oncorhynchus tshawytscha. Next base: position 27,262,226 of record NC_056430.1, on the reverse strand, counting down.
GATGCACCTGTACTGACCTCGCCTTCTGGATGATAGCGGGGTGAACAGGCAGTGGCTCAGGTGGTTGTTGTCCTTGATGATCTTTTTGGCCTTCCTGTGACATTGGGTGGTGTAGGTGTCCTGGAGGGCAGGTAGTTTGCCCCCGGTGATGCGTTGTGCAGACCTCACTACCCTCTGGAGAGCCTTACGGTTGTGGGTGGAGCAGTTGCAGTTTATCAGGTGGTGATACAGCCTGACAGGATGCTCTCGATTGTGCATCTGTAAAAGTTTGTGAGTGTTTATGGTGACAAGACAAATTTCTTCAGCCTCCTGAGGTTGAAGAGGCGCTGTTGAGCCTTCTTCACCACACTGTCTGTGTGGGTGGACCATTTCAGTTGATCCGTGATGTGTACACCGAGGAACTTAAAACTTTCCACCTTCTCCACTACTGTCCCGTCGATGTGGATAGGGGGGTGCTCCCTCTACTGTTTCCTGAAGTCCACGATCATCTCCTTTGTTTTGTTGATGTTGAGTGCAAGGCTCTTTTCATGACACCACACTTTGAGGGCCCTCACCTCCTCCCTGTAGGCCATCTCGTCGTTGTTGGTAATCAAGCGTACCACTGTAGTGTCGTCTGCAAACTTGATGATTGAGTTGGAGGCGTGCATGGCCACACAGTCATGGGTGAACAGGGAGTACAGGAGAGGGCTGAGAATGCACCCTTGTGGGGCCCCAGTGTTGAGGATCAGCGGGGTGGGGATTTTGTTTCCTACACTCAGCACCTGGGGGCGTCCCGTCAGAAAGTTGAGGACCCAGTTGCACAGGGCAGGGTCGAGACCCAGGGTCTCGAGCTTAATGACGAGTTTGGAGGGTATTATGGTATTAAATGCTGAGCTATGGTCGATGAACAGCATTCTTACATAGGTATTCCTCTTGTCCAGATGGGTTAGGGCAGTGTGCAGTGTGATTGCGATTGCTTCGTCTGTGGACCTATTGGGGCGGTAAGCAAATTGGAGTGGGTCTAGGGTGTCATGTAGGGTGGAGGTGATATGATCCTTGACTAGTCTCTCAAAGCACTTCATGATGACAGGAGTGCTACGGTGCGATAGTTGTTTAGCTCAGTTACCTTAGCTTTCTTGACACATTGGAAATAACTAACAAAACAGAGCAAACTAGAATGCTATTTGGCCCTAAACTGAGCAGAATACCTGACCACTGTGACTAACCCAAAATTAATTTAAATCTTTGACTATGTACAGACTCAGTGACCAGAGTCTTGCTATTGGCTTTCAAGAGAAGACAGGCACAAAATTGAGGTGGAAGCTGAACTGCACTTCCTAACTTCTTGCCAAATGTATGACCATATTAGAGACACATATTTCCCTCGGGTTACACAGACTCACAAAGAATTCGAAAAACAAATCCAATTTTGAATAACTCCCACAAGCATTTCGCTACACTCGCATTAACATCTGCTAACCATGTGTATGTGACAAATCAAAAACATTTTATTTGATGATTGGGTGAAATATCAGTGTGCAATCACAGCAGCAAGATACAGTATGTGACCTGTTGCAACAAGAAAAGGGCAACCTGTGAAGCACAAACACCATTGTAAATACAACCTATGTTTATGTTTCTTTATTTTCCATTTTGTAATTAAACTATTTGCACAACATTGCAACACTGTATATAGACAATATGACTTTTGGAACGTCTTTTAGAACTATTCTTTTGGAATTTTTGTGAGTGTAATGTTTACTGTTAATTTTTGATTGTTTATTTCACTTTTGTTTATTTTCTATTTCACTTGCTTCGGCAATGTAAAATGATTTTCCCCATGCAAATAAAGTCTCTTATATTGAAATTGAATTGAGAGAGTGAGAGAATGAGAGAGAGAGCAGGTAGAGTTGGGATATACTGCCACCTTGTGCTCTACCACTGTACGGTTTCAGGCCTGTAATGTACAATGAACCTCTAGAATCTAATCAAATGAAAAATGTACATTAGCTACAAATTGGGGTATAATAATCTGAGGATAAATTGAGGTATAATTATAAGAGGTTATAATAATCAGATCGGAGAACTCACATCTTTGGTTTCAGGGACCTTTTTAAGGTTTTGCAAATCACCCTAACACCCAATCACAGCGGAAATGTCATTGTGCAAAATGGTACTCAGCATTCTCTGGATCTGTGTGCAACAAAAGTTCAACATTCACATTCTACCTATACCATCTATACCATTTGTGTCAAGGCATCTACGCATACAATTTGATGCATACGTTTGATAAATTCTTTGTGTGCACCACATAGAATGCACTGCAACTGCCTCTGCAACGCAATGCTGCAAGGCAAACAACGTTCCATTGGAAATGAATGTACTTATGGTGTACCAAAATGCAATGTTGCTGTTGGTGTGATCGAGGAGTAACCCTAGCTTCATGCCCACACCCTGGCTCAACCCTAATCCTAGCCATAACCCTAACCATAGTCTTGGCTCAACCAAATCAAATCAAATGTATTTATATAGCCCTTCTTACATCAGCTGATATCTCAAGTCCTGTACAGAAACCCAGCCTAAAACCCCAAACAGCAAGCAATGCAGGTGTAGAAGCATGGTGGCTAGGAAAAACTCCATAGAAAGGCCAAAACCTAGGAAGAAACCTAGAGAGGAACCAGGCTATGAGGAGTGGCCAGTCCTCTTCTGGCTGTGCCGGGTGGAGATTATACAGAACATGGCCAAGATGTTCATAAATTACCAGCATGGTCAATTAATAATAATCACAGTAGTTGTCGAGGGTGCAACAGGTCAGCACCTCATGAGTAAATGTCAGTTGGCTTTTCATATCCGATCATTGAGAGTATCTCTATCGCTCCTGCTTGAGAACAGCAGGTCTGGGACAAGGTAGCACTTTCCGGGAACAGGTCAGGGTTCCATAGCCGCAGGCAGAACAGTTGAAACTGGAGCAGCAGCACGGCCAGGTGGGCTGGGGACAGTAAGGAGTCATCATGCCAGGTAGTCCTGGGGCATGGTCCTAGGGCTCAGGTCCCCTGAGAGAGAGAAAGAAAGAAAGAGAGAAAGAAAGAGAGAATTAGAGAGAACATAAAGTCACACAGGACACCGGATAAGACAGGAGCAATACTCCAGATATAACAGACTAACCATAGCCCCCCGACACATAAACTACTGCAGCATAAATACTGGAGGCTTAGCTCTTGAGGAATCCCATATTCAGGTTCAAGATGGCAGTGGGCAAACTACGATTGAAAGTTTCCGTTTTTTGATGACATTTGGTACTTTGTCTAATTTCCAAGGCATTGAAGGCATGCCACCAGCACAAGAGTTTGCATCCTGTCTCCAGAAAATCCATTGTGGGTTTACTTAAACAAGTATGTAATTTATTTTTTTGTATTATTATAATTTTATTATTATAAAAATATATTACTGTAAAACACACATTTGTACAGCAAACTTCAGGAGAGGAAACTGATTTTTTTTTAAATTCAGCCATTTAGCATTATGTTGGTTGAAAAGGAATTTGAGTATTTGCGGCTTATCTATGACTCATTAGATACCCGACAAGCAATGCTGAATCTCTGCAACTAGATGGAGTGCAAACCTCTCTTTTCAAAAGAGCAGGAATCTTACACACTAAGCAATAAGTCTTACAGTGATTGGATAAGACATTCTATTCCTCAGTCAAATCCCTTGTTCACCACTAACATGGGTCTGACCTTGCATTTCACACTCAACTAAATCACAAAATCCACTTTTCCTTATTATTTGCATTCAACCAACTAGAGTGTGCAGAAAATGGCATCGGTCTGTAAATATGCTAAGCAGAGTCTGAGATTGGCCAGACTGTGTCAGGTTGTCAGTGTGTGTTACTGTACCAGTGAGGTCTCAGAGTTCAGTGTTTATATAAGTCCTGTTGCACACCCAGCAGGTCAGACTCTCTCAGTCCTGTCACCTCCAGAGTGCCTCCCTCTCAATTATGCATTAAGGCTCCTCATGCATCCTCCTCAACACACCCACACCCTGCTGCGCTCTAACCAGAGCAAGGCCTCTTCCCCTTCCCCTCACACTGGACAAATGTTGTCTACACCAAGTCTGATGTTCAGTGCTACAGGGAGATAGTCCCTTTGCTCCAAGCTTTCCATGACCCAACAACACGGCATGAGTTTTACTGTAGGAGATGGTTGAACTGAAGGGGAAAAGTATGGTACACATGAAACAGCTTTCTCTGAGAGGCCAGATGTTTCTGTGTGACTTGAAAATGCTCTGTGTGTATTTGGATGTTTGAATTTAAGGTTGAAAGTGCTGAGCTCCCGGCTCAAACAAAACTCTGTTGCAACAGAGGCACTGAATCAGGGCTGCGGCGGTCTTGAAATTTTGTCAGCCTGTAATTCTCATTCAAATAACTGCTGGTCTCATGGTAATTTACGTTAATTAACATAAACACATTTAACATCTCCCGGGCTCCCACGCATAGACTAAAGGCCACTGATGCGGACCTTTAGAACATCTACAGTACATTTTAAAATGTCTAACAAATTAACAATACATCCAAAACAATATATCTATTAGGCAATTTATTTTAGGCGGGTATGAAGAAACATTATGATATGAAGAAATGTAGCCTATTTCAGAAGAACATATAGCATATTCTGAGTTGTCCTGATGTCAGGCCCTGATCTGGCCCTGTACTGTCCCGGGGTAATATTGCCGTGTTACTGCTTTTTTTCAAGCAAATGTTTTTTTTAGGGAGCATGCTAGCACACTCGTTTGGTTCGGCTAGCCAACTTTGGCGACCCGACAGCCAAACTGAAGCGTGCTAGGCCCTGATCTGGCTATGCCATAGGCTGTGGGCAATAGCTAATTTAGAAAAAAGAGATTTGCTTATAATTCACATGGCATTGTTTTATATAATTGAATGGTAAGAAGAATACAATTGAACATAGCGGAATAAACTATAAATTATATTTTTCACAAATGATTTCGAGGGAGTGCGCACATTCTACTATTATGTGTAGATCGGTTAACAAAGTAATAATTTACTTAATTTTGAGTTATTTATGCAACTTTAGTTGTGATACAAACCTTAGGGTATATGTTTTGATTTCTAATACATTCTGAGGCTGCATGATGCGACTCTAATGATGATTAAAAAAAGTAGAATAAAGGCATGCGCACTAATCTGTTTTTTTTTCTCAGGCAGTACACACTTCATTAGTCGCTCATTCACAATTTGACAAGCACTTGATAATATTCTCACCCATCAGACTATTCTAAATGTAATCCTGTCTTTACATATAGCCTACTAATGCATGTGTGGAATATAAAAAAAAAAAATAATAATAATCTGTACTACAGCCCCGTCGATGAGAATGGGGCGTGCTCGGCCCTCCTTTTCCTGTAGTCCACAATCATCTCCTTAGTCTTGGTTACGTTGAGGGATAGGTTGTTATTCTGGCACCACCCGGCCAGGTCTCTGACCTCCTCCCTATAGGCTGTCTCGACTTTGTCAGTGATCAGGCTCTGTTGTGTCATCTGCAAACTTAATGATGGTGTTGGAGTCGTGCCCGGACATGCAGTCGTGGGTGAACAGGGAGTACAGGAGGGGACTGTGCACGCACCCTTGAGGGGCTCCAGTGTTGAGGATCAGCGTGGCAGATGTGTTGCTACCTACCCTCACCACCTGGGAGCGGCCCGTCAGGAAGTCCAGGATCCAGTTGCAGAGGGAGGTGTTTAGTCCCAGGAAATCATCATTTTCTAATTAGTTCTATTTTATTCCATGATATTGTTGTTACAAAACATATTTGTTTTGACTGTGATAAGGGCATGGGAATGTAAGACAATCTGCTAAGTTAAACTAACAAATTAGGCATGTGTTGTTCACCTCATGATCTTCAAACAAAAGTTCTGGCCAATCTTTGGTTTCTAAAAGTCAATTCAAAAGCACTGTGGAATGACTGTATAGACTAATAGGGCATTTGTATTCATTCTTAGGCTACCTGACTTGCTCCTGACTGAGTTAGAGTTAGTATGTTGTTTAATAACCTGTTAAAATGTCGGCTATAGAAGGTTGTAGTGCAGATATCCAATATGCATCAGAGTCATGTCTTTCCCCAGCATTTTCCAACTGATTTCTATCATGAAGAAATGTGGACTAAAGCATTGTTATAGATCACTTTACATCATCAGGTCCATTTCATGTATTTATATTCTTAATCTACCAAGGGGTAGGCCTATGCTTTCAGACATTTTCTTTAACATTCCCTCACATTCATCCTCATTTTCTAGCTCTGGTTTTAACGTAACACACCAAGCTCGTCTTTCCCATGACACAGAGATTTAAGGAGTGTGTGGTGACAGAAAGAATTGGCTGACAAAATCTGTGGATAGTAGACTATAATTTTGTCTGTCAAACAGGTATGCCTATCTCTTATTTATTGAAAGGGAAGAAACACAAAGCCCTCCTGTTGATAGTAGCCTAAAGTAAAATTATAATAAAGACTTTAAATGAATTAGGCTTTCTCAAATTAGCCTACTTGAAGCACCAATGCACTGTCCATCTCCACGGCTGCCGCTTTAGAGTAATGTAAGTTATGTAAATGACTTGAATATGGCTTGTTGTGAGGTCAATAATTCTGATAAATAGCTTCATTATGGGCAACAAAACATAATGTTTTTATAAAAAGAAATGACAGCAGTAGCAAGCTTACCTCCAGTCCTCCTCTCTCTCTCAAACTGAACAGGAGATCAGTAGCCTAGTCCGTGTGCACAGAAATAACATTTTTTGGGACAGAAAATGTATTTTTCTTCCTAGATAAGGCTTTGACTTGCTTCCTGAAGTGCCATCATACACAGCACAGTCATTGGTTAGGCAGCACAAAAGGGTTAACATCAGCAAGAGCAAGGCAGGCCAGGGCTCATGATTGGGAACGCCTATCCATTGCAGTGTGTAATGCAGTTTAACTAGTTTGATATACACCATCCCAGCAGTAGCAACAAAAAAAGTACATTTTCTCAGAAATATAACTTTACCCTGTGCTTCTCCGAGCATCCTCTTCGAATACCCTAGGCCTATAGCCTATAGTAGGCTATGGATAATTTTATTGATACCACACTAGGCGCACTTGATATTGCACGCCCAGCAGAGAATCAACAATGAGTGGAATAATCATGTACACTTCGAGATACAATAGTAAGCAACTTTTTCTCAAACCCTGAGCAATATGATATTTACTCAATTACAAATTACATGACCCGCCTCTGAACTAAATTAAAAATACTAAACCCTCCCCCTGACTGAAATTGAAAAAGCATGACCCTCCCGCATTTTCCTCCGGGTAAAATGTTTGTAAATTTTGACCGCTCCCTAGGCTTTGTAGGCTATGGGCTCTCCAACTCTGTTCCAGGTCACCTAGTCCTTAGGCTACACTTAGATTTATTTGGAGAGGGTCTGAGATCCCCTTATGGTTATTGTAAATGAACAGTCAGCCCATGTCAACTGTCAGACAGCCGGTGTCAACCGACAGCCTACCGTTGTCGACTGACAGTGTCCTGCTGAGTGACTTGGAGGCACCGAGGGTAGGCTGGGGTCCATGGCTGAGATTTAAAATGATTGACCACTCTTTTATCGCCATAAAATGAGCAGCACCGCTCTTCTCTGTGTAAAGTAAAAGTGCTCCTGAATAGAATGGACCCCCCTTTTACTGTGACACAACCTACACAAAATTGTGTACGTTGCAATAATTATGTCCAATATGGATTCCGTAAGAATAGAGACAGGAGAACCTGATGAGGACGAAGAGGAGGAGGTTTATGGTTGCCAGCCAACATTCAGTGCCCAGCAGACCAGGAAGACTGCAGTGGAGGAGGAGTAGCAGGCCAAGCAACAACAAAAAAAGAAGAGCACTTAAAGTCTTAGTCCAGACAAAAAGGAGGAAGGCTAACATGTGGGCTATAGGTGTACATGAGTCTAGGCTAGACTTGTGAGTGATAACATGCTACTGTTTATTATATTGACTCTGTCTGGTCCTCTCCCACTGTCAATTTTCCTGTTCCACTGACTGACAGAGCAAAAACAAACTTCGCCTTGGAGAAGGTGGCTGCTTATGAGTAAGTGTAGACTAGATATGTGAGTGATAACCTGTTTCTGTTTTGTTCTTTTACATACATTTTTTACATGGGGGTTATGAGTCGTGTGTGTGTGTGTGTGTTAGACTGACAGGTAAGATTTTACTAAGATGAGACTGAGTTGTGGTTAATGTTGGCTGAAAATAATTTAAACACACACACACACACACACACACACAACTCGAGTGGAGCCTCTCTCAGTTTGAACGTATGCTTCAGGGACCACTGTAGAATGATCACACCCATGTGTTGGCACATATCAAAAAGGCATTAAATGATCTTTTATTAAAAACCGTCTTATTACCTATGCCATATTATAAAATACAATAATTACAACAAATAATTAGAAAAATAATAGGCATGTATTTACTTCATTTTGATATTTCCAAAGATTTAAGCCTATATCTTAAATATAACAACCACGACAATAAAAACAGACGTTGACAGATGTCTTGGTCCACGACAATAAAAACAGACATTGACAGATGTCTTGGTCCACGACAATAAAAACAGACGTTGACAGATGTCTTGGTCCACGACAATAAAAACAGACGTTGACAGATGTCTTGGTCCACGACAATAAAAACAGACGTTGACAGATGTTTTGGTCCACGACAATAAAAACAAAAAGCAAAGACATGACAATTGTGTCGGCATAGTGCCATCAAAATGACAGGGAATGCACAAGCATGCCCCTTGCGGCTTTGCACAATCATCGAAGAGTAGCATTCCGAATGTTACCATCGACAATGTAGGATGCCTATAATTCACGTGTCATAGGCCCTATCCTAAATCCAGTTGGCGCAACTAACCTCATTGAGGTTATAACACTCTAATGTGGTGATTACATTTAGCTACCTTTGATAAATGGACTTCTTACCAAAATATAACCATGATAACTTTATTGAAAACATTATTGTTTCGGTAGCTAAATAGGCATACATAAATTATATTCTTCCAAAAATCTATGGGTATAGGTCCTAGATGTACAGTCATGGCCAAAAGTTTTGAGAATGACACAAATATTAATTTCCACAGAGTTTGCTGCTTCAGTGTCTTTAGATATTTTTGTCAGATGTTACTATGGAATACTGAAGTATAATTACAAGCATTTCATAAGTGTCAAAGGCTTTTATTGACAATTACATGAAGTTGATCAAAAGAGTCAATATCTGCAGTGTTTGACCCTTCTTTTTCAAGACCTCTGCAATCCGCCCTGGCATGCTGCCAATTAACTTCTGATGGCAGCCCATTCTTGCATAATCAATGCTTGGAGTTTGTCAGAATTTGGGGGTTGTTGTTTGTCCACCTGCCGCTTGAGGATTGACCACAAGTTCTCAATGGTATTTAGGTCTGGGGAGTTTCCTGGCAATGGACCTAAAATATCGATGTTTTGTTCCCGAGTGACTTAGTTATCACGTTTGCCTTATGGCAAGGTGCTCCATCATGCTGGAAAAGGAATTGTTCTTCACCAAAATGTTCCTGGATGGTTGGGAGAAGTTGCCATCTGAGGATGTGTTGGTACCATTCTTTATTCATGGCTGTGTTCTTAGGCATAATTGTGAGTGAGCCCACTCCCTTGGCTGAGAAGCAACCCCACACATTAATGGTCTCAGGATGCTTTACTGTTGGCATGACACAGGACTGATGGTAGCGCTCACCTTGTCTTCTCACCTTGTCAATAAAAGCCTTTGACACTTATGAAATGCCCCAAACAATCAGAAAGGGGGTTCATCTGTGAAAACAACATTACCCCAGTCCTCAGCAGTCCAATCCCTGTACCTTTTGCAGAATATCAGTCTGTTCCTGATGTTTATCCTGGAGAGAAGTGGCTTCTTTGCTGCCCTTCTCGACACCAGGCCATCATCCAAAAGTCTTCGCCTCACTGTACGTGCAGATGCACTCACACCTGCCGGCTGCCATTCCTGAGCAAGCTCTGTACTGGTGGTGCCCCGATCCCGCAGCTGAATCAACTTTAGGAGACGGTCCTGGTGCTTGCTGGACTTTCTTGGGTGTCCTGAAGCCTTCTTCACAACAATTAAACCGCTCTCCTTGAAATTCTTGATGATCCGATAAATGGTTGATTTAGGTGCAATCTTACTGGCAGCAATATCCTTGCCTGTGAAGCCCTTTTGTGCAAAGCAATGATGACGGCACGTGTTTCCTTGCAGTTAACCATGATTGACAGAGGAAGAACAATGATTCCAAGCATCACCCTCCTTTTGAACCTTCCAGTCTGTTATTCGAACTCAACCAGCATGACAGAGTGATCTCCAGCCTTGTCCTCGTCAACACTCACACCTGCGTTAACGAGAGAATCACTGACATGATGTCAGCTGGTCCTTTTGTGGCAGGACTGAAAGGCAGTGGAAATGTTTAATGGGGATTCAGTTCATTTGCATGGCAAAGAGGGACTTTGCCATTCATTAATTGCAATTCATCTGATCACTCTTCATAACATTCTGGAGTATATGCAAATTGCCATCATACAAACTGAGGCAGCAGACTTTGTCAAAATTTGTGTCATTCTCAAAACCTTTGGCCACGATTGTACATTTACAAACAGTGGATATGGGAGTCGGAGATTGCCCCTTATAACTTTAAGTTTAGAAATACAAAAAATTTAATATTAAGCAACATCATGGCACAACACCATACTGGCAGCAAATTAATTTATTTGATTAATTCAATGAAATGTTATTTGTGTAATGCAACAATCAAAACATTATTTACTCACCACCCACTCAATCAATTAGATATTTTCAACTTTGACATTTTATGGATATTGTGCAAACATAGTTTCTAATGCAAAATGTCTGCCTGTATAGGGAACAGCTGGGAGCAGTTCTATAAAAGCAGAGTCCAGCAGATCTCTAATAAAATCTGTTTATTTGTCCTATGCACAGTATACGGCAAGGGTGTGTGTTTAGTGTGTGAGCATATGTGTGGTGCAAGAGTGTCAGTGTATATGAGGATGGAGTCTTATGAGTGTGTTTTGAGGTATTGCAGGTAGAGTCAGTGCACGTGAGTGTAGGTGGTCAGCCATTGAGTAGCTGTTCACCAGTGTCATTGCTTGGAGGTAGAAGCTATCTCTGAGCATGTTGGTAATATCTGATGGGTGGGCAGGACAGTCGGGGATGTCTACACCAAGGAACTTGATGTTCTTGACCATATCCACTGCAGCCATGTTGATGTGGATGGGGTATCCCTCCTCTGCTTTCTGTGGTAAACAATCACCTCTTTGGTTGAGATCTGTAGTCTTGAAGCAAACTCGCCACCCTCCACACCTCAAGAGAGACTTGGTGGAAGACTAGAGACCAAGAATAGCAGAATAAGTGCTGGATTCCCAGCTGATAAGGTTGAGGTAAATTATATTAGCATCGCAACCTTTTTACACACAGATGGTTGAAAATGTTGTTTCTGGATCCCTGCTCACTGTGCCACTATGTCTAGGTGCAGCCGTCAGGATCAAGATTAGGCAGAGAGAAGGTCACACTCTTTCTGGGGGACACTGGTATCTCTCTGGGCTGGTTTACACTGCGTGGTGCACACAGTGCCCACTATTTCCATTACTTGGCACTACGCAGCACCACCCTCAGGAGATGACGTAAACTCTGTAGAGCACAGACAGGCTTGATAAGGTTACACACAGACACAGACATACACAAGCACAGGAAGATAGACAGACACTCACAGACAAGACACACAGATTAATAGACACACACACACACACAAACATCGTCTATCAGAAAATGAACCACTGCATGCACACACAACTGCGCCTTGCTGTGCAGTTCTATGCTGGCTTCTGAAGCTGCCCTCAGTAGCTGGTAAGATAATGGTAGAATAAAGTGTTTTTACAAAAGCTTATGCCTGTAGAACTGGGAAGCTGTGTGTACCCTCTACTGAGTCCTGTGTTGCTCCACAACCCTCCAGCACCCGGAATAGAACAAAACAGGTTATTACTTTTCAGTAATTGAACATATGCACATATCCAGAGTGACTTACAGTAGTGAGTGCATATATTTTCATAATGGTCACCAGTGGGAATTGAACCCACAATCCTGGCATCACAAGCAGCATGCTATACCAACTGAACCACACGTGATCAACATCAAATCCTATGGTCAGGAGTTGACAAGACAGCACAAAAACATCTGGGACCAGACTATGCATCCACATGGTCAGCTGCAGAGAGCATGCAGGAAAATGTATATTGCTCCACTACAGACAATGAGATGGATAATGTCCAATGGGTTTGAGTTGGGATGCCAGATGCTATTGAAACGTGTGTCCAGATGTTAACTTTGTCTGTAGACTGAGGGTCCGGGACAAACGCCAGAGGGACAGTTCTGTCTGCTCTGCCTTCTGGGTGAAAAACACTCTGTAATATAACGGACAGGAACTAACCCCAACAGTCAGAGGTTCCACTAATATAATATGGAATTGTTTTACGATGGTCATACCATGGATCATTTAGCTATTTTATTTGGAATTTTAGAACCCTTTAGGTATAAAAAAATATATATTTTTCGGGATAAAATATTGAATTTGGCCTACTACTATAGCCCATAGAAACGCATTGAATAACACAGTAATACATGGAAAAAAAGAGTCAAAAAATAAAGTGTCTGTCCAATATCCACGAGATATAAGAAAGCTCAGGAAATATTTTTTGTTTTTTTGGACGCATATTTAACCCCTTATTTTTGATGGCACAACACTACCTCCATACTTCCATTCATTTGTATGGCTTACCTTCAGACAATTCCCTTGACCGCTGTGTGGGTCATAGAGCAAATGGAGAACACCATCGTGTTCATATTTCTATAGAGTGGTGATATTAGTTTGTTTGGACGCTACAGACATTCTCTTGAGAAGACTGACAAACACTGCTGTAGCTCGGCCACCTTCCACCGCAGATGTGGAAGGCCGACATAGGAGGATGCAGTGGATTGAGACGCAGGCTTTGCAAAAAGATAGATAACTCTTGCTTAAACTGACGTTACTTAGGTTGTCGCACAGAATTTAATATTAACAAAGTTGAGAAATAAATATAGGAGGCCTATCCTTTAGAAAGCTGATGGGGTCCTCCTCTTTTTAACATTTATTTTATTTTTATCTAACTAGGCAAGTCAGTTAAGAACAAATTCTTATTTTCAATGACGGTCTAGGAACAGTGGGTTAACTGCCTGTTCAGGGGCAGAATGACAGATTTGTACCTTGTCAGCTTGAGCTTGCAACCTTCCGGTTGCTAGTCCAACGCTCTAACCACTAGGCTACGCTGCCACCCCCCCCAAAAACATGGGCTTATAGGAACACATTACATTCCATGCATCAACCAGCTATGAGGAGCTGGCTCTCGCTGAGCAACAGGTGATACTATTGTGCTCAAACTGTGAATGGTAGGGCTCTCACGAAGTGCTTGATTTGATTTTCGATTGCATTTGCTTTGATGTCAGAGTGGTTAGTGGGACAATAGAATGCGGAGTGCTAGACCATTAGCAAGTTTGGTAGGCTGCTAATGACCATCAGCGGTGTCAGAGTGTAGTTTTGGAGAAGCCTAGTTACTGCGATTCAACGGTCAAGTGGAATTTGACTGCGGTCATGACACTCGTGACTGCCAGTGTGGCAGTACTATGGTTACTCTATAAGCCATAGCACAAAACCTCTCTGTCCTCCATACCTGCTGGGACAGATTACCAGTTGTTCACCGCTGTCGTTCCCTATGAGACTGAGCCCCCAAAGCCAGGTCATACAGAACTCTCCAACCCCGACTGCAGATGTCCAGAATCTTTGGACACATAAAATATTTTTTTCTAAATAAAAGGCTTTTTGGCAGCCTGTATTACATTAGCCACTGTGTCATAACTCAGTGAAAATCTGGCTCCTGGTTGAAGCTTTCAGTTTGTTGTTGATTATGAGCAGTTGTGTATAAATCAGACCCAGCTCTCCCTAGCCCAGTGGAAACTTTATGGACTATTTCAGTCTAATGCCACATTCTATCATGACCTCAGGCGGGCCTGGGTTCATAAATCCTCTGGCCTTCCACACAGCTGACCTTTGAACTCTAACCTATAGACTCAGAATGACCTCAGAAGAGCTTTGTATCTGCATATCTCTCAGACACTGTTGTGGAAAACCCTGCACTACGTGATCCACTGAGGGAGTAGTGACATTTGCAGCAAGGCAGCTTCATCAGTAACAAATAAACTGATGATGAATGATCATTTAGCCACACGCTGACACACAGAGAGAGAGGTTGGGCTGGGTTCTATCATGAGATACTGCTGCTTCAACTCAAATACACAACATAAACTCAAGAAAACACAATTTTTGCTATTGTGTAAACATTGTTTTTACACAGACAACAATGACTGAAAGGGTTTTCTCCTCACTACAAAGTTTCACTTTCTGGGCAGACAAGATGTGAAATCAAACAAATGCTAATATACCTTATATTTTGAACAAATGTAGCAATCAATCACAACATTATCCTCTCATTTCCTCTCTATAATACCCCCCTCTATAATACCCCCCCACACACACACACACACACACACATACTGTCCATACATCTGAGATGACAGGCATTTCCCAACCTGCTCTCACGGTTGGCCCGGCTGGGTCCAAAGTCATCACAGTTAACAACGTGTAAAGATAGACTCGCGGGTGGTCGAGATTAGAAGGAGAACGGGTTTGGTCTGCCAGCAGGGTCTCGCCACTGAACTCCTGAACCCCCTCTCCTGCTCACAGGGTAAACCTTTTAGCACACACGCCAGTCTCAGTGAGTTCACACCGAGGTCTCTAGCCTTTCACACATCAACTGCTAATGAGGCCTCAAAAACTGAGAGAAAGGTGAAGAGATTCTGACCTCCATTCAGGAACGTCAGCTTGGGGGACTGTACAGAACTTAGTTCTAATGAATATAGACATATAGACATGGAACCAGAAAAAAAATGTGTGGCGCTGCGAGTGAGTGAGAGATGTGATTTGTGAGGTGGCCCAAAAAATGTGGGACAAAAAAAATAATATTACAATTAAAAAAGACACTTACATGTTCATATGGAAAATATATAGTTACATAAAATATGCTGTATTTTACTTCACAGATGCCCTTCCCTCTAACTGAAAATTAAAATAGAATCCTTTCACAACTGCATTTCCCATAATTGTAAAAAAAAACACCACAATATTTGTATTTATATGCACATATTTTTAGAAGGTTTGAGCCCAGTTTGGGCTGGTGTAATGCTTATAAACTGTCAGGTCAATGTGGTTCAAAATAGCCCCTCGTCATACAGCGTAACAATTACATAAGTACTATGAAGAGATGCCCACTGTAGGTGAAATTATTTCACATGGTCATACAGAGGACGACAGTGAAAATATAATCATTTCCATAATACAGTGGTATAACAGATCTCATTTTATTTTTGAGGAGAGTCAAGTTGGGCTTTCCATTTTTAGAAAATAAACCAATTACAATATTACAAATAATGAAATTGTTACATCATTCACAGGGTTACAGTCAATGTACATTTATACAGAAATACAGGACCTCCCACATCAGTCACAGTGGTCAGGGCCGGCACTGTTCTACGAGGGCTACAACAGGCCAGGGGAGACAGGGCCATCTTCAGCCTGTCTTCACCAACAGCCAGAGAGGTGAGAACATAGGGGAGGAAGGGGGATGTGGGGGGATAAGACAACGTAAGGAACACAAGGAAATTTGTCACAACTAGACTGCTATTAGCCACCATGTCAGCAGAGGGGGCTCTGACGCTTTCCGTAAGAGAGTTATCCACAGGAGCCATTTTCTATACACACAGAACTGACTGCCACAAAGGCAGGCAGGCAGGCTGCTGCTCGGGGCATATTTGGATGGTCCACAAACACAGACCAATGAGTACGAGCCGGCACAGCTTGTGTTTATGCACACTGTCATGTAATTGTAACATTGAGACATAATGGTTTTCGTCCGTCCTACAAAAATACAGTAGGGGAAATGTTCTTTGCGCCCGCAGTGCATTGAAACAACATCTCAGATACATTGATTTTGATTTATAAATAAAAGATTGTTATGCATTAGTTAATAACATGCGCATTGACAGTGAAAAATCAACAGTATCTGCAGATACAAGCCATTGAAACAAAGACAAGCGTTTTAGATGTACAAAACCGCAGAGGACAGAGTTCTGTGATACTGGAGCAAGTGATCTTGTTTATTCCAAACAAAGAACCCTACTGCAAAACAAACACAGTTATATTCTGCTCTCAATGTTTACTCATAATGCATCTATGCTCCTTTATTTCTGATCTGTCGCATGAGCCTGGACATTGAAAACGGAGAGTATGAAGGAGATTGCCCCGCACTGTTAAATAATTGTAGTGATGGTAGCCCAAGATTTTATGTTTGTGAAGCACATAGTCCATAAAAAATAACTACAGTATATATTTCATTTTCTTCTTTTCAGAAATGGAGCAGACATTTGAGACATGCTCTTACTAATGCTCTTATGCTCTTACTCATGAAAAATGGAAACTCATGAAAGTGTAAAGTTGCTGTCTTGAATATGCCTGTTATTTAAGTGGCCTTGGGAAGAAAAACACGCAATCATTCAACAAAAAGCTATGTGTGTGTTTATACCTTTTTAGCTTCTCCTCGTCTTCAACTAGCGGAAAAATCTCAACAATGTAAAAATATCCTTGATTCCATCTATGTATAAAGTAACCCATATGCTATTGAGTGAGACATCACATGAGATATTGTGGCATAATGACCATCATGGATTCACACAGGGAAGTCTAATCCTCACGGTGTGAGCAGAATCTATTCTGAACCCCCCCCCAATCATAATCCCATCAGATCGATTAATCACATACTACAGGTCCATTACAATGGGCCCAGAAAGGACCACTGTGCCAAGGGGTTTTATCAGAAGGCACGGCCATTGAAACAGTACCACAGATTTCTACTGGAGGCTATCAATGTGTTAAAAATAAAAGAAAGAGGGACGACAGCTTTTTCTCCGACGAATAGCAAATGATAGCTCTGGATGAACTAAGGGTGAATAAACAAGGTTTCTTTCTGCCATTAGGTTCAGATACAGAAGAAATAAATACTTCACACAGTGCTTTCAGAAGTCTCCATAGCTCCACACTGAGCAACCAATAAAAGTGTTGACTCAACTCCTTATGAATCTAGATTCTCTCAACAAAGTAACACACCAAACCTACTCCTCCAAGAATAATTCAAGAAAATAAAAACACTTTCTTAATACCTATATTGACGTTCCTATAACTCTAAATACGAGTCCACCACTACTGTGTGTTTTAGTTCATCATTATAACATTTCTTCATACTTTATTTTGATTGAACGTCACATGGGGAACCATAGTTTGTTTAAGCACCCCTTGCTTAATCACCTTAATATGACAGTATCACCAAACAGCTCAGAGAGCATGAATGGAGACATTTGCAAGTGACACAAGACTCCGTCTGTCTGTCTTCAGCACAAATATTAGTGCTGTACTGCTGAGCCTGATTTCCTGAACAGAAATTGCCCTGACAGTGGGATATCTGTCTATATCTTGGGAAGACTGACTCCGGCTGCTGACTCTTTACTGAATATCACTGAGGTGCCCTCAAATATTAAAGTGTTTTGAGATGGAAAGGAAGATTTTTTAGCTATTTATTTTTTAAAGGAAACAGCACGGTGGCGTCAGTGACAGTTGGGTCACAGAATAATTTACCCCGCAATGACTAACAGTGAGAGTGACGTACTTCCTGCTGTTTCATCTGTCATGGAGTCTGCACTGGAATATGCAGGGTGACACAGTACTGTTGACAGAAAACTAAAGGGAGGATGATGTTACAGAAGCTGGATGAAAACCCCAATGCTCCTGCCCAAGGTTTGTAAAGACTCTGGATGGCCATATGGGTTAGTGGGTGGAATAAGATGGGGACTAAGTGACAGATGAGAGCTAAGGTGGGATTTCACTCCTTTTGTGCTGAGGGGTCAAATACTAAGGCCTATATAGGACACCTCTCCTGTTCTGTTCAGACAGCAAAGTGCCTCAAAACAGACAGCGGACACCTGATGATGCTTAAGGAAGGACAACCTTTTGTAGAAGAACCTCAGCTTACATAGCCACCTGCTGTGAGACCAACACGGGGCCCTCAGGTTGTGTGTTGCCTACATAAATTCGGTCTGTTTTTTAAACAGACCTGGTCTGTCAACATGACAACATGCAGAGTCACAAAGTCATGGATCTGAGAAAGCAGAGCACAGAGGACAGTGGGAGGAGAAGAGCAGGGGATCTGAGGCGTGTGTTTAGCTCTGAGGAGAAATAGACAGAATCACTGTCTGGTCAGCGGGGCTGTGATCAGGCTGTGGACCCCCACTAGGAATGAACATGTCTGAGCAATGGGCCCCAGATAGAGATCCATGTCTGGCTCCTCAGTCTATATCGAGTAATGGGCCTGTCTCAGTGGATCTATCCATTAGCATCTCTGCAGTACTGATCTCATTTGCCTGAGTTTGTAAACTGTGTGATTTACCATCTCTAGGGAATCCATGGGTTTGACTAACACAGGACCCCCCCCAGGCTCCCCAACCCCTCAAATAACACATCGGCCTCAATGACATTGACAATGATAGATAGCTTTCCGTACATCAGACAGCTATTCACAGAAGCCATACAGTAAATGCATTATGTGTGTATAAAATGAAAATAGAAGCCTCAAGGACTCCACTTATCAGAAATGTTTGTGCACCAACAATGATTTCCTAAAATTCCACAAGGGCATGGAGGCCCATTGTATCGTATGATCTGTGTTCACACACCCTGCCAATAGACTACTTGGAAAAGCTGTCACAAGTGCTCCCCATCATTCAGGATGTACAATAATTATAATAATATGCGTAAAATAATCCACTATCCCATGCTAATGTTACTTACTGCCCAGTTGTGAAAATATTTGTCCGTGACCATACCAATGTGAGATAACCATATGTGGTGTTAAAACCCTAACACTTCAATATAATGTTACTTTAAATTAAAAAAGAATCTGGAAAAAAAAGCTAAATATAATGTAAGCACATTATATTTTGTAAAGTGTATCAAATCCAAGCGCTTACAGGACAGTGTTCTGTAAAGTGTAACATATCAAAGCTCTGTGAAATCAATCATTAACTCAGCATGCTATCAAACACTAGCCCTTCAGCTTTGGGAGCTGTTGCTTTGTAACACAGAGCACATTTAGCCACACACGCACACACGCACACACACACAGAGTGAAGTTTAAAACACGGGGGTAAACTCTACACTCTTAGAAAAAATGGTTCCAAAATGTTCCTTCGGCTGTCCCCATAGGAGAAGCCTTTTTGGTTCCAGGTGGAACTCTTTTGGTTCCATGTAGAAACCTTGGTGGAAAGGGTTTTACATGGAACCAAAAAGGATTCTTCAAAGGGTTCTCCTATGGGGACAACTGAAGAACCATTTTAAGTTCTAGATAGTACCTTTTCTAAGAGTGCAGATAATGTGACGACCAAAACATATGTGCCCTCCTATGTAAACATTATAGGGAAAACACCCATAATATGTCATTTTTTTCCCATACATCCATGGAGGAAGTACTGTGTGTTTGCTGTTTATTACACTGATTCTTCAAAATCCACAACTAACATTTTGCAAAAATGAAAATGAAATGAATAATAACAAAGAAAAACCTCCCTCTAGTCACCCAAAGAAACAATTTAAATCCATCACTTCCAGGTCTTAGTAACTATGTCCGGCTCATAGTGATGACATCACAGTCCCATTGTCAAGTGCATCTGATATGTACAGGATCATGACATCTTCTGAGGTGCACAGGGAGGATGTTCCATTTGGCAGGTTGTGATGTTTTCATTGAAAAAATATAAACTTTCCCACGGTGAGAGGAAGCATGGTGAGAGAAAATCTTCAACATTTTCACACAGAAAAATGAAATTACTTGTTATGAGAAAAGGTATTTTGTTTTTATTTTTAAGTGTTGCTATAAGTTGGTTGTTCATGGTAGTAGTTTCTGCCAAAAGGTGTCCATTCCATGGTGCTCACACTATTTTGTCTCCCAGGTCAACCATGGAGTGTAGATCAAGTTCCTCAGTCTATTCTGCTGTTTGCTTTTGGGGAGGCAGCAAAGATTTATGTTTGTTTCCTGTTTCCGAAGTTAAAAAAAACCAACATATAATATTTCAGTTTCTTTTTGAAAGTGATGGTCTTGAAATCTCCCATTTTTCATTGTCTTCTTGTCTGTTGCCCTTTTAAAGGGTAGTCTTTCTAGTCAGTTCACCTAGTTTACATCTATACTTATAGACTCCTTGAGTTTTCTCAACTTTTTTTTCTTTACAAAATTATTTACAAAATTCTTAAATCAAACAAACCAAAAAATGTAAGAAAAAAGTTCACCATAAAAAAAAAACGAGGTGGAAGATGGAAGTAGAAATGTGTCGCTGATCAGTAACCTCTCATGATCCTGGTTCCAAGAAGGAACCTTGTTGGCCACATTGATTGATGTCTGGTCATGTAGACCTGCTGGCCACAAACCTTCAGAGCTGATCCTGAAAGGTTATGGGGACTTTGGATGAGGGGATAGAGGAGGACAGGAGAGGGATTGAAAAAGGGGACCGTGGATAGACGGTAGTTTGTAGGAAGACATGTTTCACAGTCAAGCAAAAACACCTCCACTCCATCCGTGAACCCAGAGCCCTGCATCCCAATCCCCTCTTCTCCTCTCCTCTGCTCTCATCTGCTCTCCTCTGCTCCATTCTGGATGGTCAAACTTCCACAGACTGGATCTGGTTAATGGAGGCACGCATCATCTGCACACTGTTCAGGATCTTCTTCTGGTGGCCTGCTAACGTCACGCCCACGCTCAGGATATCACTGTGGCAGGAGACACAACCAGAGGAGTCAGGAGGAAGCCATCACAGATGACACAACAGGTTTTATTGCACAAGTCACATGGCATAAGCCAATGTAAAATCAACAAGTTAGATCAATGCTAAATTCTGGGCCCCAGTCTGCCAAATTCATAATTCAGTCCAAGGCATGACTGTTTACAGTAATTACTCTGTTTGTTGAACAACTTCTTCCATTCAGGAGACAATGGAATTTTTGTTGCTTCCTAACCCTAACTCCATGGACTGATGAGCCTTATTTTTGAAAGTATGGTAACCAGTGTTGTGGATGGAAAATAATTTCAAACAGAATTGTGCTGATATCCGAAGTGACCTTAGTAGGATATTAAGAGATATAGAGACAAGATACAATGAGCAGAGTAATGTGTGTCTTACTAAACAGACATATGAATGAGTCTATCTGCTAATAGATGTCTTTATTAAGTCTACTGAGGCAGGAATGTATTCCTAAACATCACAATGTCTGTTCATTCTCCTATATCTTTTCTTTCTTTAAACTGTTGTATAAGAAACCAGGCAGCCACAGGGCCAGAGTCTCTACGCTCTGTTCTAGCTCAGAGCAGTTGTGCTGCACAGTCATTATCTCCTAATGACATACAGTGAGAGGCATATTTATGATGAGCCAGGGGCTGAGCCTGGCCGTCATCCAGGCTTTAAGGTATGATACTGTCAAGGAATAGCCCACCTCCTCCTCATCCTTATCATCCTTATCAGAAACACAGGTCTGGGATCAGTACTTACTCCATGGTCATCTGGGAAACCACATCAAAGCTGGCGAAGTCAGCATTGGCAAAGTTGTCTTTGTACTGGCCCATCTTGATGGCATCTAGCCACTCGTCCACAGTACTGAAGCTGGAGAAGTCTGGAACACTGCGGTCCAGGAGAGGAAGATGGACACTGGAGGGGGACATAGACACAAAGAGTCAAACACAGCTTTAGAGACAGTGTCAGTACTCTGTCACCTCTATGATGGCAATCAGTACAGTACACAATAGTGGAGGGCCTACAATAAACTAGTCAATAAGCTAGCCTTCAGGACAAGAGAAAGTAACAGTGGCCATTTTCCTAATCGATTTTGAAGAAAATTCTATTTCAAATTGAGGACAACGGATGGATACTGGCAGGATTAGTGCCAGTATCCACACAGTGTTTCTATTCCACACACCACCAACAATGTAAATATAGAGTAGGATATACGGAATTCAGTATATTTTAACATTCATAGGAAACTGACACCCAGAGAAAATGTGATTGGAAATGTTTTATTTTGAAATTGTGTAACTGTTTCAAATCATGATTTGCTTAAAGCATTCATGGAAATTACTTGATCTATCAAACCAAAGGGGATTTATTTACATAACCACTTGGCGCCAAAAGAAACAGGAGACACAATGTTCGGTAGAAATAAATTGTACCATGAATATCAAAACTGTAACCCAAAATTGAAAACATTGAAGGAATCATGTCCTTTGAAATGTCAAAGTGTTTTCCCATCTTTGAGGTCAGATGCATTACATTATTTTGGATTATATAGTATCTATGGAAATAGGAAAGTAATACTGGAACAGTCCTGAATATTGAGATGACTGGCAAGGAGAGACAGAGGGACACTCGTCTCAAACACACTAATACACAGACAGACAGACAGACAGACAGACAGACAGACAGACAGACAGACAGACAGACAGACAGACAGACAGACAGACAGACAGACAGACAGACAGACAGACAGACAGACAGACATGTAGTGACAGACTAATAGAAAGATAAACGGAGATCTAAGGAGAGCGTGCTAAGTGTTCCACTCACCCTGAAGACAGCGGGGTCATGGCCTTCAGACTGTTGGGGTTGCGGATCATCTTGTCCAGGTTGTTGACAATTTGGCTGAACTTGGGCCGGTTGTTACGGTCCTTCTGCCAGCAGTCAAGCATGAGCTGGTGCAGGGCCGAGGGGCAGTCCATGGGGGGGGGCAGCCGGTAGTCCTGCTCTATGGCATTGATCACCTGCAGGGGGAGACACAGATCTCTAAGGGTTGCTATGAGGCTCTAAAAGGAGGAGAAGGGAGAGGAGAGAGAGAGACAGAAATCCTATTGGAGAGCATCCTCTCACAATTCTCACAAACTACTTCTTCTATGATCAGAGTGCTATTTGGCTAACATGTTGATTAATATTTCAGTGATTTCAAATGAGAACTATGTTCTTGAAATACAGGATGCACTGAAAGATAAAACCATAGCAGTGTTACACACAAGTAAAAACACATGCCCACACACGAAACATAATCCTGCAAGCATTATTCTTATTATTATTATTATACTTCTCTGGGATATGTGGGACGCTATCCCACCTCAACAACAGCCAGTGAAATTGCAGGGCGCCAAATTCAAAACAACAGAAATCTCATAATTAAAATTCCTCAAACATACAACTATTATACACCATTTTAAAGATAAACTTCTCGTTAATCCAGCCACAGTGTCTGATTTCAAAAAGGCTTTACGGCGAAAGCACACCTTGAGATTATGTTAGGTCAGCGCCAAGTCACAGAAAAACATATAGCCATTTTCCAAAGAAGGAGAGGTGTCACAAAACTCAGAAATAGTGTTAAAATGAATCACTAACATTTGAAGATCTTCACCGGATGGCACTCCCAGGACTCCATGTTAGACAATAAATGTCTGTTTTGTTTGATAAAGTTCATCTTTATGTCCAAAAACCTCATTTGAAATTGGTGTGTTATGTTCAGAAATGCATTGTCTCAAACAAACAAAGTGAAAGTGCAGAGAGCCACATCAAATTATAGAAATACTCATCATAAACATTGATAAAAGATACAAGTGCATGGAATTATAGATAAAGTTCTCCTTAATGCAACAGCTGTGTCAGATTTCAAAAAGACTTTCCGGCGAAAGCACACCTTGTGATTATGTTTGGTTAGCGCCAAGTCACAGAAAAACATACAGCTATTTTCCAAAGAAGGAGAGGTGTCACAAAACTCAGAAATAGTGTTATAAATATTCATTTACCTTTGATGATCTTCCTCGGAATGCACGCAATGCACTGAATCCCAGTTCCACAATAAATGTTAGTTTTGTTCGATAAAGTCCATAATTTATGTCCAAATACCTCTGTTTTGCGTGTTTAGTCCAAATTCACACGACGCAGGCACTTAGTTATATAGAAACATGTCAAACGATGTATAGAATCAATCTTTAGGGTGTTTTTATCATCAATTTTCAATAATGTTCCAACCGAACAATTCCTTTGTCTTTAGAAAGGAAAAGGAACGCAGCTAACTCTCACGGGCCCGCATGACTGAGCTAATGGCATTCTGCCAGACACCTGACTCAAACAGCTCTTATTCTCTCCCCCTTCACAGTAGAAACCTGAAACAAGGTCCTAAAGACTGTTGACATCTAGTGGAAGCCTTAGGAAGTGCAATATGACGCCATAGACACGGTATATTGGATAGGCAATGACTTGAAAAACTACAAACCTCAGATTTCCCACTTCCTGGTTGGATTTTTTCTTAGGTTTTTGCCTGCTATATGAGTTCTGTTATACTCACAGACATCATTCAAACAGTTTTAGAGTGTTTTCTAACCAAATCTACTAATGATATGCATATTCTATATGCATATGGGCACCTTATTCATCCAAGCTACTCAATACTGCCCCCCAGTCCCAAAGAAGTTAACAAAAACCATTTTTTTGAAAAGGTTTTAGCTTGGCTGCATACTTACGGTACCATTTAAGCATCACAGTAAAGTATCAGGCTAATAGTAATGGCTCTCCACATGCATGCAGACTGTGCCAGCAGTGATTTAATCTTAGTCAGTCTGGCCTTTAGAAACTGTGTACAGTAATGTTCCTGCTATACAAATATCTACGTTTTGCCAACTCTATGGTCATTGTTATACCAAAAAGGTCTAGTCTGACAGAGTGGCCAGTGGTGTTGTTGGTGGTGGGAGAGGGTGTGGGGTGACTGTAAGTAGCTCTGGATAAGAATGTCTGCTAAATGACTCAAATGTAAATGTGAAAAAATGGGGGAGGGATCAGGGAGGAGTGGGGAACAACCGGCCCAGATGAGGGTTCTGACAAGGACCCACGATCCCCTACTCATTATCACCACCATTATGTAGCTCCATTCAGGCCCAGATTAATCTCATTCAGGGGCCTCCCTCCCAACCAAGACCCAGATGGAGTAGAAACACTATCTAGAGCCCATAATAAGATAACCGTCGAGCTCCTCAGTCCCTCTTAGCACATTAGTGTTCACACTTTCAATTTGAAACTATTTTCATTATCTCTCTCCCCATAATTTGCTCTCTTCTCCACCACCCAGAGGGAGCCTGGAAACAGAGGCTCCAGTCAAGAGCAGGAATAGTCTGTGGAGCGTTGCCTTGCATTCCAAATCATCTTATTATCGCTCTGTGGTAACTGGGGGGCTTTCATATTAAACCCGGGTTCGAAAGCTGCTGTTTAGCCATGGGAAGAGAACCACCATGACAAAATGGATCTCTATGGGGGTTCACAGAGAGGTAATAACATTCAGGAATAATCAGACGTTGTTCGAAATGATATTTAAGCATTTGATGCCATGCTTAGAGTGGTTCTGTTTGACAAATGATATACAGATATAAAAAGGTCTATAAATACATACGTCTTGATTTGTCATGTCCCAGTAAGGTCTCTCTCCATAGGACATGACTTCCCACATGACGATGCCGTAGCTCCAGACATCACTGGCGGACGTGAACTTCCTGTACTGGATGGCTTCAGGGGCTGTCCATCGGATAGGGATCTTCCCTCCCTGAGAAACACAACACAATGAGGGAACGACCTTATAGAGGGAAGTGAGACGGAAACCTGATCGTCACAGTGTCCTGGCTCTGCAGAGAGATATTATTCACAGCAACAATACTCTGTAATCCAAACTGGGAGATGGATATAACTAAACTCCTGGGAGTGGATGTGTGTGACATGGAATACCGTAAAAATGGAGGAGAGGGACAGGTGAGGGGCCTTTGTTATTATGGGTAATGTGGTGTGTGAGGTGTGTGTGTGTGTATGTATATGTGTGAGTGTGTGCGGTGACGTCATGGTACTCACCAGGGCGCTGGTATAGGTGGGATCTGACGTGTCGTCCTCCAGGAATCGGGACAGGCCGAAGTCGGACACCTTGCAGACCAGGTTGCTGTTGACCAGGATGTTGCGTGCGGCCAGGTCGCGGTGGACGTAGTTCATGTCGGCCAGGTACTTCATGCCAGAGGCGATGCCACGCAGCATGCCCACCAACTGGATCACTGTGAACTGACCGTCGTTTTGCTGCAAAACAAAAGGATCACAATATGATACATCCCCAGGTCTGAGACATCCCTCTGTGGGATATGATTGAATAGATATGGCATAGACTAGGCAGGGCTGGGCTCGGTTTGGCAGGCTGCAGCTGTTCTCCCTGGATTGGCCAAGGCTTTACCCCATACATGTGGAGTGTCTGGATCTGGGCTGCAGCTGTGCCTCCACCTGCACCCTCACCACCCACCACGAGGACCAGAGATCAACTAGGGAATATCCGGGAGGATCATGACGAGAGATGAGAGAGTATGAGCGTGGACTGACAGGGATGGGGTGGGGACACAGATGGACCACAGACGGACTAGGCCCAGCTGTGTATTCCTCTAGGGATCTTCCCAGTGTATGGTTAGCCAGATCCTCTATGCCTGTGTCTCTGAGTCTCTTCTGAACTCTTCGCTGCTCATTAGCAGAGCAAGGAGTTCTCCTCACGTTCATCAGCTCCTCATGCACCTCATGCACCACAGCAATTAAGTCTTATGCATTATTCATGAGGCTGAATTCCCTAATAAATACACAGCTCCTCGTAATCCCTGTATCCCTGCACTGTGTTTGCATATACTTTAATTGGGAAGATTCTTCCACCAAAGTAATTTGAATCGGGTCCTCGCTCCCTTGTAGATGCTTCATAGAAATGGGGGCTGCACCAGGTGATCCTTCAGCTGGCAGCTCCCATCTAAGGTGGTCTCCCCTGCTGCTCCATCCTCTTTCACAGAGCGCCATGTTCTAAAGCGCTGACGTGTTCAGACAATGTTGTCAAAAGCTGTCACAGTGAGGTGCCACAGTGACACTGTTGCTTGGAATACAATGTGCTGTCAAATATGCTTAACACACAGAAACACACAGACACATACACACACAACCCATCAAATTCAAGAGTGAGTTGGCACACAGTGTGTCAGAGGTTTGAAGCAGAATGCTAATAAAGTTCATATTTTGCTTCTCTAGCAGTAGACAGAGCAGCAGTCTGCTGACAGGCGGCTAGCTAGATCCTCTTTTAAAGGCAGGATTTTGAAAGAAGAGTTTACGTCTCAGGTTTATAATATCCTCCCATAGCTCAGAGCTGACACTTGTCAGTGTGCTTTCTGCCCTGAGTCGTGAAAGCCTTACTCAGTATGATCTATGTAGAGGTAGACAATCCCAATGTGATGAGGAGTGACAACTAGGCTAGGACAGAGGTGGTGGAGGGAGGTGTTATCCATATAGACACAGTAGAAACATCAGACATTTACAAACATAAACATAGTGATTCATATCAAACATTAAACCCTTGACCCTTATTGAATTGATTTGTTTTCCATATTTAATCATTCACTCACAATAGATTTACAGTGAAGTAACTCTAATAAGAAAAATGGTAATCCTTTTTTTTTGTGAACATCAGACATGTCCAATTTCCATGAATCCCTAGCTCTTTCCTACTCAGTTTTTTCTCACTCACTTCAAAATGACAATGAGTGCAATTAGAGGATATGAAAGCTTGTGGACACACAGTCACATGCTCCCATTCAGCTGAAATGCTACAGACAGACGGCACAGGACTGGCTGACAACAGACAGCAGCCTTTCACCTACAAGCCAACTTCATTCTCTGAAAGCTGGCATGTTTTCTTCTTACAGCGCTAATCATTCGAAACCCTCCCAAAGGATGAGGTGAGGTTAGATATCTGGAATGTATGTAGAAGGTACTATAAGTTCAAGTTCATAGGTCCTTGTCCTTCTCTCTGTGACTCAAACAGAAGGAGTGAATGTGGGTTAGTATGATAAATACAGAATGAGAGCATAACTAACTGAACTGAACTGCTGGACTCTCTTCCTCACTAGTGCCTATAGTGAGCTACAGTACTGTACTTTTTACTGTAGTCAAACATGGAGATCAAGGGGAAATGCTGAATAACAGCCAGCACAAGTTGCAGCAGAGTATAAATCAATAATTGGACTAGACAGACCCTCAGGGAGCATTAAGACCGCAGCCTGATTGGGTAGAGAAGGATCTCTCTAAGGACTTGTGGTGGACACTATGCTAAGTAAAGAGGAGACTCATATGATTAATGTTCTGCATGTTATTCACTTTAACCTGGATGGGTTGGCATTAGTGTTTGTATTTAGCAGTCATTTCCCAGAGTGTATGTGCGTATGTGCCTGTGTGCACCTGTGTGTCTACCTGTTTATCTGCACAGCCATTAGTGTTAATATTTGACTCAGATACAAACACAGCGTAACTCACTCTGAGGAAGGAGTCCAGTGATCCGTTCTCCATGAACTCAGTGATGATCATGACAGGGGCGCTCTTGGTGACCACACCCTCCAGGTGGATCACGTTGGGGTGGTCAAACTGACCCATGATGGACGCCTCAGACAGGAAGTCCCGCCTCTGCTTCTCTGTGTAGCCCGACTTCAGTGTCTTGATGGCCACAAACATCTCCCTCTTACCTGGGAGCCTCAGGTTCCCACTGCACACCTCCCCGAACTCTCCTACAAGACACAACATAGAGGCAGAGAGAAAGTTAATGAGAGGAGATGTCTGACAGAGGTTACAAACATTAAAATGATGAGGCCAAATAAGATTAATTGGAATACAGACAGCATTCAAAATCATTATTTTGTAAAAAATGACTGGCCTTTCTCTTTACCTGCGCCAATGACTTGCTCAATCTTCACACAGGAAGTGTCAATCTCCTTAGCAAACTCCCTCACCGCCTCGT
Source organism: Oncorhynchus tshawytscha (assembly GCF_018296145.1). Classification (NCBI taxonomy): domain Eukaryota; kingdom Metazoa; phylum Chordata; class Actinopteri; order Salmoniformes; family Salmonidae; genus Oncorhynchus; species Oncorhynchus tshawytscha. The sequence continues at coordinate 27,233,075 of NC_056430.1, read as the reverse complement.
TGGGGTCCTCATATGTAAACGGATCAATATATATCTTCATTCCTGGAGTCACTTGGAAAAAGAAGAGGCCGATGTAATTTTTTGTTCTGACACACACACAAACAAACTCTGTCTGCCTTTAACATTCAGAGTTTGAGTAGCCAATGCAGTGTATTACTATGAGTCAGAAAGGTTAGTGTTAGTACAAGGTAGAGGAATGGTAGGTTTGGCTTGGGGCCTCAGGACTGTAATAATCAATGCGCAATGACATGGCATTTCTAGGTAGTCTTTAGCAGTGATAAGGCAGGTTAATGTATGTATCAGCTCCAGAGTCAAAGCAGACCATTAACACCCAGGAGAGACAGCCAGACAATATATCAGTATCACTCTCTGCTCCAGGAAATAAATTGTCTCTCTTAAGCTCTGACGCCAGGTAAATTGGCTTAAGGTGGCCTTTAAGTGTTCAGGGACTTAACTGTCCCAGGTTTTAAATCGGAGTATTCTGACTCTCACTTCCACATCTGGCCTGAGGCTTCTTTAATGGTTATTGTGTTCATGCACAGGCAGTCAGCGAAGCTGAGATACCTGCTTATAGAAGAGTCATGAAACCTGCATAGCAGACTGAACTGAAGAAGTGTTTAGGAACAGATGGAGATTCTCCTTTAAGGCAAAAAAAAGAATCCCCAGTCAGAACCTCCTATCTCTTCCCAAACTATGGAGCAATCCAAAGACCACCCACCAGAACATGGCAGAGACCACCTGATATAGGGGAGGACAGCCAGTATAACTGTGACCATCAGTGTGGGGATGAAAACACACACAGGGGAGTGGAACGATATTAATAGCTGTGAAATGCCCTCAGCCTCTCTGGCAATACTCCTCGCTGAATTACACCCAGGCAAAAATGGGTTCTGTAAATACAGCATTTACTGCAACCTGATACTATTGATTACACATGGGAAAGCTGTCTCCATTGATAAGCCTGACTAGCGGAAGAGCTAAATAGAAAAATATATAAATAAATACAACTGAAATAAGCTCAGAGAGGAAATATATCAGAGCATTTCTGTTTAGCTGAGTGAAGGAGGAGAAAACGATAAGCCATAAGCTCCCAGGGAGAGCCGAACTAGTTTAAATCACCGCGCCTGGCTACATCGTGAAGATTTATTTCTATATCATGGAACTCTGGGCCAACGTGCTTTACATGGAAAACAAAATGATTCATAAAGGCCATTCCTTCACAATCTCCTTTGAATTTTTCAACAATGGCAAATGGTGTGTGTGGTATTAGCGTGTTAATGAACTAAAAGAAGCCTAAATGATATTTCCACAACAATGGAATCAGTTGACTATGAAATGAGACCCTACAGCGAACACACACTTGTACACAGGTTATGTTGTGAGTAAATCCTAGCATTAAGACGGGTGAGGAAAACAAGAGAGAAGATTACCAATGGAGAGGTGAGAAGAAGCACAAGGTTGGGAGGTAGCCAAGGACACTAGCGTGTCAGGTGGTAGCCTGGTAGACAGGTATGTGAGGCAGCAGAGGGTTGAATGTTAGGCATGGAGGCTTCTGCGTGAGCCGGTAGCCATGGAGACAGGTGTGTGAGGCAGCAGAGGGTTGAACGTTAGGCATGGAGGCTGCTGCGTGAGCAGGTAGCCATGGAGACAGGTGTGTGTGTGTGTGCGTGTGGGTGTGTGAGCATGAGTGAGAGTGTGTGTATGGTGGGGGAGGTGCAAACAGACACTCTTGAGTGAGGGCTGGGTTACTCACTGTGGCCGCTGGTGTAGTGCTGCAGCTTGTCTGTGTACTCTGAGTCTGCCCTCTCAAAGCCACGCCTCCTGGGAGAAAGACAAAGAGCTATAGCGCTGGCCCAGAGAGGGGGTGTGGTCTATGTACCAGGCCTACCCACTCCACAGCTAGCTACTGACCACTAAACACAACCAGCCTATAAACTATAAACCCCACCTTAACAAGCCACAGGACCCATTAAAGTACAGTAACGAAGTAGGGTGGAAAACAACCACTAAAGCGAATGTGTCTAATCTGGCTGGCTTGTTTGACTGTTTTTGCGTTGGGTCGCAGGCAGCATTGGTTGGCTGGACTGGAGCAGGAATAACTCACCGGTTGCAGACGATGACGATAACAACCACTGCGATGAGGAAGACCAGACCTGCAGCTGCAGAGCCGATGATGAGAGGCAGCTTCTCCTGAATGCTGGTGTTGTACTCCTCTGTGATTAGACAAACACACACAAACACACCATCACACACTGAAAGCTATGGGCCAGGCATCTGAGCTAATGCATATGGAGAGAGCAGTGGGTGACAGACAGACAGACAGACAGACGGTTGGGGAGACCAATGGGCATCTTGGCTGGCAGCACAAGACCTCTCTGCAAAGCCCACTGAGCACATTCAGATACCAGCAATATGGTCGCCCGCTCATCTGGAACTGAGAGATCAGGTTTGGGAGAGACCCAGCTCCCTTCCCTCAAGAGTGCTGCCAAACACAGGGAATCCAGCATGGCAGTAGGCACACAATCTCACAACACCATCTCAGGTCCTGACTTCTCTTTCCGAGGTCTGAGGATAGGGAGGGTTGTGTCCCATGGTGGTGGTACTGTACTGTATGCAGCCTACTGCGATACTGGGTTCTCCTTTGTCTGGCAGTGTGCTGGCTGCTTGCAGTGGAGGAGAGCAGAGATCAGGCTAATGATGGCCATCGGCACTGCAGGTAATAAGATGTTTAGAGAACACCCAGGTCGCTGACATTATCCAGGCCAGGGGAGCCAGGAGCGAGCATTAGCGGAGCCAGGCTAGAAGTTAGTCTTCCCAGCAGTGTCCTTCTATACAGATTCATCCACTTTAACCTGATCTGTGACTGACGATAGTCTACCGCTAATAAAGTACAGTATACTACAGAAAATATCTGCATTCATACATAACATGAATAATCTTATTCATTGGTAAAAAATACGTTTCACATGACTCATGAGCTCTGCTGAGAAGATAATTAATGAAATCCACATAAATAGAACAATGGGTGAACACATTGTTAGAGAGTTGTCTTGTAGACCGTATCTCAGACCATTTCCCCATCCACATCCTTGTGTCTGTTGGGTCATTGTGTCCATGTTGTAATGGTCCATGTTAGGTTGACGGGCCATGCATGGGATGTGATAACTCTGCATCTCTCTATGCTCTATCTGAGCTGAGGGAATGTTGTCTGTACCCTCACCTTCAGTCATGGTTTGGAAGTAGAGCTTGCCACTGTAGCGTCCAAATCCGGCCACAGTCCGGGCGCGAACCAGGAACACATAGATTGCCCCTGATTTGAGACCGCGGATGACCACTGTGTTGGTCTGGCTCTTTATGATGGTTGAGTTGTACTCGGTCTGGTCCTGAGAGAGTATTAAGGAAAGAGGGAGAAATACAAATCAATGCCATCCACAGAACAATTACCATACACATGTATTAACTTAGTGCCTTATAAAAATAGGCTGATGTGCAAAGTAGGATACAGACTCAAATGTTTCTAACACTGGTGTATCTATTTAACCAAGCAGAATGAAGAGAGAATGAAAAGCAACAGCCATAGGCAGAAGGGATGGCAGTTTCAGGTCTGCTAGTTTGTTTGGGTTGTGAGTTCGGACGATTAGTGTAACTTTTCATTGCCACACCGCTTCTCTCTCTGCACAAAGCTGACAGGTCTGTCTGGAAGAGGAGACTAAAACTGTGCCGGCTGCAGCCTTCAACCAATCAGTCAGCAGCGTGAGCACAGTTGAGAGATCTGAGCCGCGGCAGGGGCCGAGACAATTGTTTTGACAGCTCTCCTCAGCAGCATCTGAGAATAGAATTAAACTAAAAAGTGGAGCAGAGTGGTGCGCAGTCACAGAGAACTGCTAAATGAACTTTGTGTGAGCTTGTGTGTGTGTGTGCTCTTCTCTGCCCGTATCTGTGTGTGGGAGTGTTTCTTCTGAGAAAGTATGCTGATTCTGAGGAGTCTGTCTGTTGAATACTGTTTTTATGGCAGTCAACACAGCATTGTTTCAACTGCAAATATCTCTCCATCAATCCCTAGTGGCCTGACTGGAGGGCTGAGAGCAGTTTCCTTTCCCAGTGACCGACCGTGATTAGAATTGAAAGTGATCGAGCAGAAGTTGTATGTTCGATTCAGAAGCTACAGTATGTTCTGACTCCCACCGTGATCATGCGGTTCTGGACTCCAACATTCCTAATTTCAATGTGCTAGAAAATTTGAGATATATTTGACAGTCATTGCATACCTTATTTAGCCCCGCTGAGATGAAAGAAAGCCTGACACACGCAATGGTGTCTTTACGTGTGTGTCTGTTTATATGGAGGTGAGACAGAGCAGACTGTTTGTTAATGGGTAGTGTGCAGTGGGTACCTACCTTCTCGTAGTACTGCAATTCATAGTCCAGAATGACTCCATTGGGCTGGTCTGGTTGAGACCAGGACAGAGTGATGCTGTCCACGGTACGACTGACCTGGTGCATGATGGACACTGTCGACGGAGCTGCAGAGAGATAGATCGATAGAGAGATCGATCGATAGATAGAGAGAGACAGAGATATACAGACAGAGAGAAAGAAGGAAAGTGCATAACACATACAAATTCAGAATCACAACATTCAGTCACTGTGATTAGTTCCCAATCATACATCCGAATCATAAAATCTCATCAAACAGATATCAAACAGATGCCTACTTCACTGAGCTATGTAACAGTGATAGTGATATATTTGTTTCTATCATCCTGGGCTGCATGTAGAAAAGACACACCTCTGACTATACCACATACATAATTTGAAGGGACTTTCCAGCACTGACTTTGTATTATTTCCACGATTCATCTGTGCTTCCCACATTGTCAGGGTGTGAGGACCCTATCTGTCTGTGTCTGACTAGCAATCATTCCCCTGGCCGCATCCTCCTCCTCCGGACAAATTGTGGAGCAAGCCCATTTTGTATGGCTCATAAAACCAGAGAAAATCATCAGAACCACAAGTATGCCATACACAATCGCCATTTAGTTTTTTCCAGCCTTCTATTTTTGTAATTGAGGTCTATGTTTACAGATATTTTTTGGTGGATGACAACTTCAGACACATCAGTAAATTGTTTGAAAGTGCAAGGACAAGAGTCATGGTCATGGTGGACAGATATAGAGAATTATAGCATTTACATGTGGTAATCACAGTGTAGCAATAAGCCAGATCCTTTCAGAAGTAATTGAGCCAGAAATGAGTGATGAGTGGGTAGGGTTGTAAGCTGCCTTTAGTCTAACAAAACCAAAGGCCCAGACTTGCAACTTTCTTTTTAGTAAGGCTAAAGGGTCAGGGAGGGGCATGCTATCCACGCGCCCTCATACATCCATTAACATTAGTGCATGGTGCCGTGGGTCACAGCGAAGCTAATGCAGGAGATAAAAGCGCTGTCTGGGGCTTGGAGGGCAGGATTTATGGGCCCCCGGGCCCCAGCCTCGGCCCATGGTCCCACGCTGCATACACACAGCCCCCAGCCAGCAGCACAGTGGCTCCCCAGAGTTCCAGCCATAAAGCGCTCCACCGGCACGCGCTCTCCTTGGAAAATCCACTGACTGGAAACCCCTCCCACCCGCCCTCCCTTGGCCCCTCCCACCATTATCAAGGAATCTGGGGGAGTGTGTGTGGTTAATATCTCATATATAAATCTAAGTGTTCATTTTATGTAGTTCATGTAACAAAATTCTGGTAATATCTGATGCTATCTACCACACCACAAAGGAGCCTTTCAGATGGGGTTTGGATTAAAATACACATGTTCAGTACTGTAGAGTAAAGCCCGAAGCAGCTCCCAGAAACCAGTGTGCTCTAAGACATGATGACGGAGAGGCGGTTTTATGGCGTATTCATTCTCAACAGTGAGTCAGCCTTGCCTCACATGCCCTCTGATTCCAACAGAAACCTCCATCCGAGGACACTAATCATGAGATACTGTCTAAACAGGGAGGTCCCGGAGCCTATGTCCCCATATGCCGTCGGCCTTAAAATAAATGTGTCTACAGATAATGAATAGGCAGCCTGTAGTTTCATCTCCTGCAGCAGTTGCACTAAGATGGCCTGTGATTCTGCCATGAACATAAAGTGCATTTGGAAAGTATTCCACATTTTGCTACGTTACAGCCTTATTCTAACATTGATTAAATGAAATGTTTTTCCTCATCAATCTACACAAAATACCCCATAATGACAAAGCAAAAACACGAAAGCACATTTATTAAAAATAAAGAACAAAAATATCACATTTACATTAGTATTCAGACCCTTTGCTATGAGACTCGAAATTGAGTTCAGGTGCATCTGTTTCCATTGAGCATACTTGAGATGTTTCTACAACTTGATTAGACTCCACCTGCGGTAAATTCAATTGATTGGACATGATTTGGAAAGGCACACCCCTGTCTATATAAGGTCCCACAGTGTGTGTCAGAACAAAAACCAAACCATGAGGTCGAAGGAATTGTCCATAGAGCTCCGAAACAGGATTGTGTCAGGGCACAGATCTGGGGAAGGGTACCAAAACATTTCTGCAGCCTTGAAGGTCCCCAAGAACACAGTGCCCTTCATCATTATTAAATGGAAGAAGTTTGGAACCACCAAGACTTCCTAGAGCTGTCTGCCCGGCCAATCTGAGCAATCGCAGGGAGAAGGTTCTTGGTCAGGGAGGTGACCAAAAACCTGATGTTCACTCTGACAGAGCAACAGAGTTCCTCTGTGGAGATGGGAGAACTTTCCAGAAGGAGAACCATCTTTGCAGCATGCCACCAATAGGCCTTTATGGTAGAGCGGCCAGATGGAAGCCAGTAAAAGGCACATGAAAGCCCACTTGGAGTTTGCCAAAAGGCACGTAAAGGACTCTCAGACCATGAGAAATAAAATTCTCTGGTCTGATGAAACCAAGATTGAACTCTTTGGCCTGAATGCCAAGCTTCAGGTCTGGAGGAAACCTGCCACAATCCCTACAGTGAAGCATGGTGGTGGCAGCATCATGCTGTGGGAATGTTTTTCAGCAGAAGGGACTGGGAGACTAGTCAGGATCGAAGGAAAGATGAACGGAGCAAAGTACAGAGAGATCCTTGATGAAAACATGCTCCAGAGTGCTCAGGACCTCAGATTGGTGCGAAGGTTCACCTTCCAACAGGACAACGACCCTAAGCACACAGCCAAGACAACACAGGAGTGGCTTCGGGACAAGTTCCTGAATGTCCTTGAGTGGCCCAGCCGGAACTCGGACTTGAACCCGATCCAACATCTCTGGAGAAACCTGAAAATAGTTGTGCAACGACACTCCCATTCCAACCTGAGAGGATCTGCAGAGAAGAATGGGAGAAACTCCCCAGATACAGGTGTGTCAAGCTTGTAGCGTCATACCCAAGAAGAATCGAGGCTGTAATCGCTGCTTCAACACAGTACTGAATAAAGGGTTTGAATACTTATGTAAAGGTGATATTTTATTATTTAATTTTTTACAAATTTGCTAAAATGTATACATACCAGTTTTTGCTTTGTTATTATTGGGTATTGTGTGTAGAGTGAGGAGGGGGGGCAAAACAATTTAATCAATATTAGTATAAGGATGTTACGTAACAAAATGTGGAAAAAGTCAAGGGGTCTGAATACTTTCCGAATGCACCGTACATGATCCCCTTCACAGAGACACAGAGGTAGTGTATACAGAGGTAGTGTATACAGAGGTAGTGTATACAGAGGTAGTGTATACAGTAACCAGTCCGGAGAATAGACTACTCACAGGCATCTCTTCAATCTCACTGTTCGTTGAGTTTGTTTGCTATCATAATAAGGCAAATAGTCACTCTAAGGGGAACTCACAAGTATCCCATTACGGATGTACATATATTCAGGACTGCATGCCACATGATTTTTTGTGCATAGCATTTCCATTAAACAAGAGGTGTAGCCATCTCTGGTAACCTAATCCCGGGCAGGGCATTCAGACAAAGGCAGTGCATGTCTCATTGTACAGAGGATGGTACACATGCCAAGATGAAAGCATTCCACGCAGAACATTGTGGTTTACTCTAACAGACGTACGTCTTCCGGACTGAAGCATGAAGAACGAGATGTCTGTATCACACCAATAATAACTATTGAGGAAAAAATAAACAGTACAACAGAGATCTAAGAAGATGGAAGCATTACCGTTACTGCTGCTATGGAAAAATGTGTGTAGCGTGTCGACTGTACTGCAGTAATTATATCATTTTCCACTTGATACTCCAGCAGAGAGAGGGCTAACAGCAGAGTCCCTGCCACGAGGAGACAGGGTGATAATCACTGCTAGTAAAATATTCTAGTCATGGTGGAGCATTCCAGCTTTCCAAACGATTGCTCCTTGCAACGCTACAGCGACGAGGACTATTTATCTAGAATCCTAGGTGTTTAACTTTTTCCTGGCAAGGCTTGTACTCTGACACATTGGAACAATCATCCAGCACAAAGGAGGGTTCCGAGAGAGCGTGAGTCTATGAACAAACTCATCAGAAACAGATAACGTTTGTATTCTTTTATCTTAAGGTCATCCAGGCCCAGAAATTCTGAATAACATCCAAAAATGTTTGGAAAGTAACTCAATACATTACTGAGCTCTCTCTAGATGGGAGGGTTGTGGACGGTTCAGAAGAGAAACCCTAAGTAGTGCATTACTGTAAATAGTATTTGTCAGTGCTGTTTAATGTGAAGAACTCCTGTTGTTGTCACAGAGTTAAGTTACAGTCTCAGTATTAATACAAGGTCTTGGATCTGATAAAAGACATTGGGGCTTTGTTCTCTATTCTAGCATAACGCTCTGGCTTGGGCCCAGCAGCCGAATATAAAAGGCTCTATTTTGTGCAAAATCCCAATAGTCATTTTACTGTTGTGTTTGAATACCTAGTAACTTCCATAATCAATCAAAGATGGGCTTTAGAGTTATTTCCACTCATTTAAATCCATGGCGATTTAATGGGGCATACTCCTGCAAACACAGAGAAGCAATTTACTGAGCTCCCTGATCTATCCCATTTACATCCTCTACCCAGTCTGTAAATAAATATCTCTGCTGCTATTGTTCTGTTCTCTTCTATTCTGCTACACTTGTTTGGTGGGCATGGCCTCCCTCCCTCCCATGCCTGTGTCCCTCTCTTTCCCCTCCTTGTCTTCCCCTAAGAATGCTGGTCTCCTTTCAGCTCAGCCTATTGATTCTGGTCTCCACAGAGCACCCTTCTGAGCATGATGGCATCTTCATTAAGCGAGCTGGTGGACTGAAACCAGGCTGGCCTTTGATGACAGGCAGGCAGGAAAGCAGGTGGGGAGAGGGCCCCCATGCCTGGACAGAGCCTGAGTTTGGGCGCAGGACCACGTGGGCCAGCTGGAGTTCCAGCCACCATAAAAAAAAGGCAGACAGCCATTACAGAGCCATACTCCGAGGGGTGGGAGGCAAAGTTATTATAGTAATCACAATTTGGGGTTTGTGGTTGGGAGAGACAATGCCACCTCGAGTGATTTCCCCTTTCTCCCTTTGTTCCCCTTCCCATCTTTAAAACCCTGCACTATTACAACCAAAACCAAATTAAATGTCAAAGTCTGCTGAAAAATACATGGTTGCAGAGACAGAAGAGTCAATTAATCTTGGCTGTTGAATCTGTGAAAGTGACTTGGATTTAGGACTTCTCTTTGAATATCTGACTTGCCTATGTGCAGCGTGCTCTATGACCATGTGGCTCTGATTTGAGGTTCTGGTACAGGGAGCAAAGCTATGATTTGGGGGAGGATGGGGAAGGAAGCGAGAACAGGTCAGCACTCGTAAATCCCCATCCCCTTTCACAGTAAAAATCTGTTTCCCCCACAGCACCGTCTCTCCCAATGGGCCCAGCCAGCTGCTCCTCCACTATGCAGCCAGGAAGCCTTCTAAACAGGCTGTTGGTGCTGCCTTCACTCTCTCTCCCTCCGAATGCTCTCCGTTTACGAGCCGCACATCGAGAGCTCTTAAAGGCAGAGGCCTGTATTTGCATGTACTTTTAGCACACTGGCAGACGGCCCTGTTTCCCCATCTGCAATGGATTGTGGGTTTTTACGTCTCCAAAGAGTTTCCAATGCAGTAAAGCTACACAAGCAAGATTTCAGTTCATCAAGCTTTAAACCATCTGCGCTTGAAAAGATTGGGGCCTTAATGCACTCGTATACACAATATAAGCTAATTCTAAAATAGGCACTCCAGGGGCTTAAAACATTTGCAGAACCTTACGGGAGGTTAGGTCTAATCTAAGCACACCACGCCACTAAGTAGTTCTGCTCGCCCAAGAGGTCCAAAGCAGAGATATGAGAGAAGTGAGGGAACAGTGGTGAGGGGCAGGGTGGGGACTCTCTCTGCAGTCACTTGTAATAATACAGATGTACACTGCTGGGCTTGGCCCCGATTGGTCATTCAGTCTGTACAATCGTTTTAGCAGTACACTACAGGGATAAGCCTCAGTGCTCTGACTCACAGGCTCTAGGCTAGCCACAATTAGTTTATTTAGATGTTCTGCATCTGGCTTCTAAAGCAGGTTTTCCAGGGAAATAGAGGAGTGAGGAAGAATCACTGAATCTGAAGGACTGCAATTGTGGGTTTTATAACTACTTTGATTGTCCTTGAATGAGTTCTATGAATCTCTTTGTCAAGTGGATAAGCCACTGTTGACCTTAAAAGGTGTCTTCAGAAGGGCTTGAGAAGATAGATGTTATAATACAAAACTATTGTCCTGGAAAATCTATTGTATACAGGACACTGAAAGACTGGATACAGAACATCTGTTGTAGTAACACTGCATAGAAATTAACTTTTGATACCCATTGATAAATTGCTTATCTGCATTAACAGATAAGGAGTTACTATATGACACAATGGTCAGGATAAAAAAAAAGATGATCTCATCATGAAAAGGTCCTGAACTCAATTAAAATATACAAACTCAGAGAGAATCATGGGAGATTCATGCTTTTGACCTCACCAATGTCACATGATGCATTGAAAGGGAAGACAACCTGTGAAAGGACACTAAGATTGTTGAGGCAAAGAAAGCGATCCTCCCAACATAATCTCACTCAATTCAAGCAAATATGTACCAAAAAATATTTCAGCAGATTTCATGTGTTTTTGTGTGGCTTATTTCATGTGAAAATACACACATTTGTGTGACTTCGTTCATAGGAAAAGTAATTTTTGTGGGGCAAACTTCGGAACAATCTTTTGAAAGTTACTGGAGCAATGCATTTTGGGCAATGGTGTTCTACACTGCCTTTTTTGTGTCCCACATCTTTCAAAAAACAAACTCGTTAAAAATCCAATATTATTAATCAACCAGGTTGTCATCGAAATGCTTATAATATAATAGTAACCTTACATTTTTAAAATTGGATTATTAATGCCAATGCTTCTTTCTATGCTTGTTTTCCCTTAATACTTCGGGATACTGGTGCTATGTCAGATTTTATGAGGGTTGCCAGATTGGAGTAAAAGCTGAATGTCGTTTTTTTTGTGGTATCGATGAAGGTATTTTATTGGGGAACGGGGATACATTTTCATGATGGGAAATGAATTCATCAAAAATTGGGGGAAACAGAACACCAGCAACAACAAAAAAACAGTTTGGTTTAAATTCCCCTGGTGATCAATTAAGCCATATCAATGGAGTTAAACAGGTTCATGTAAAATATTGAATTATGTTGGCTTACACTTATGGCACTTCCAAGGCCGTTTCATTATAATTATTATGGTCGTGTCAATCATGTTATGTACTTAGGCTATTATAACAAGGCATATGTCAGCATTGTAGGCTTACTGCCTCTGCCCAGAGGCCTACCAGGATTCCATGGCAACGGCCGTTAGAGCTCACCTCGCCACATATGAGCCCTGGTTAAAGTCCCTGTTGCAGCTTTCACTTTCTTACGATACATTGGTGGCTGCGTTGGGATCACGTCCTGCTCATGTCTAGTTATGTGATCTAGTGGTGGGAAGCATTCTGTTTTTCCACATGTGTTGGGTATATCTAGTGAACAATGGATAAGCAACAATGGGCATGACAGATAGAAGTAGTCACTACAGGTGTGATCAAGCTTTACATCAAAGTTGCCTGAAGCTGAATGGAAAGTGCTATGCCCTTACCAGTTATTCAGAAGAAAATCCTCTGTGACTGTCTATTTTAAATAAATTAAATTACCAGTGTGGACCCAAAACAAACACATTCAACACATTTACATACGACCTGTTTAAAGTGTTATTACAACCATGGTGTCCTTTTGTTACTGAAGCTTAAATATAAAATAACCTGACAATGATCCACATCACATGGGTAGACAAATTATATGTGTGTTATGCAGCAAAACACAACTATCCTTTTTTAGGATGTAAACCAGTAATATGAATAACTTTTGATCCATCATGTTCTGATCTAATTAGATGGACCAAGCCTGACCTGCTGAGGAGTGTCGGACTCCATCCTAGCTAGAGGGGTGCTCTCATCTTATCTACGAACATAGACAGGGCGCTAACTCCCCTAGCTCCACAGTGAGATAGGGTGCAGGCTAGGCAGCAGGTTGTTAGCCAGCCTGCCAGCTTAGTGGAGTCTGCCAGTCAGTGTAGTCAGCTCAGCGATCCCCATTGAGACCGTGTCTGTGCCTCGATCTAGGTTGGGAAAAACTAAACATTGCGGTGTTCGCCTTAGCAATCTCACTGGAATAAAGACCTCCTCAATTCCTGTCATTATTGAAAGAGATTGTGATATCTCACATCTCAAAATAGGGCTACTTAATGTTAGATCCCTCACTTCCAAGCCAGTTATTGTCAATTAACTAATCACTGATCATAATCTTGATGTGATTGGCCTGACTGAAACATGGCTTAAGCCTGATGAATTTACTGTGTTACACTAGTGACCATATCCCCAGCACATCCCGCAAAGGTGGAGGTGTTGCTAACATTTACGATAGCAAATTTCAATTTACACAAAAAAAAGACAGCATTTTCCTCTTTTGAGCTTCTAGACATGAAATATATGCAGCCTACTCAATCACTTTTTAGAGCTACTGTTTACAGGCCTCCTGGGCCATATACAGCATTCCTCACTGAGTTCCCTGAATTCCTATCCAATCTTGTTGTCATGGCAGATAATATTCACATTTTTGGTGACTTTAATATTCATATTTGTTTGCAATCACAAAAAAATAATCTGCTCAGACCCCAACCAAGGATCATCAAAAGCTGTGCTATAAATTCTCGGGCAACAGATTCCTAGATGCCCTTCCAGATTCCCTCCACCTACCTACAAAAATCAGTTAACCACCAAACTGAGGAACTCAATTTAACCTTGCGTAATACCCTAGACACAGTCGCACCCCTAAAAACAAAAAATATTTGTCATAAGAAACTAGCTCCCTGGTATACAGAAAATAACCAAGCCCTGAAGCAAGCTTCCAGAAAATTGGAACGGAAATGGCGCTAAACCAAACTGGAAGTCTTCCGACTAGCTTGGAAAGACAGTACCGTACAGTATCCCACACTGCTGCTCTGTCATCCTATTTTTCCAACTTAATTGAGGAAAATAAGAACAATAAAAAAATATATTTTTGATACTGTTGCAAAGCTAACTAACAAACAGTAAACCCCAAGAGAGGATGGCTTTCACTTCAGCATAGATAAATTCATGAACTTCTTTGACGAAAGGATCATGATCATTAGAAAGTAAATTACGGACTCTTTAAATCTGTGTATTTCTCCAAAGCTCAGTTGTCCTGATTCTGCACAACACTGCCAGGACCTAGGATCAAGGGAGACACTCAAGTTTTTTAAATACTATTTCTCTTGACACACTGTTGAAAATAGAAATGGCCTCTAAACCTTCAAGCTGCATACTGGACCCTATTCCAACTAAACTACTGAAAGACCTGCTTCCTGTGCTTAGCCCTCCTATGTTAAACATAATAAGCGGCTCCCTATCCACCAGATGTGTACCAAACTCACTAAAAGTTGCAGTAATAAAGCCTCTCTTGAAAAAAGCCAAACCCTGACCCAGAAAATATTTCAAAAACTATCGGCCTATATCGAATCTCCCATTCCTCTCAAAACCTTTACAAAAAGCTGTTGCGCAACAACTCCCTGCCATGCTGAAGACAAACAATGTATATGAAACACTTCATTCTAGTTTTAGACCCCATAATAGTACTGAGACTGCACTTGTGAAGGTGATAAATTACCTTTTAACCTTTTGCGTGTAGGGGGCAGTATTTTTGTTTTTGGCTAAAAAACATACCCATTTGAAACGGCCTATTTCTCAGCCCCAGAAAGTAGAATATACATATAATTGTCATATTAGGATAGAAAACACTCTAAAGTTTCCAAAACTGTAGAAATATTGTCTGTGAGTTTAACATAACTGATATTGCAGGCGAAAACCTGAGGAAAATACAATCAGGAAGTGCCTCTTATTTTGAAACCTCTCTGTTCCTATGCATGCCTATCCTCCATTTAAAGGGATATCAACCCAATTCCTTTTTTATGGCTTCCCTAAGGTGTCATCAGTCTTTTGACATAGTTTCAGGCTTTTATTTTGAAAAATTAGCGTGAAAGATCACATTGCGTAAGTGGATAGGTGGGGGCTCTCAGAGTGAGTTTTGCGCTACAGAGTAAAGCGGTCATTGTTTCTCCCGGTGTTTTTGAAAAACCTACACACCCATTTTATATATTATCGAATATATATTTTTAAAACAACCTGAGGATTGATTATAAAAAACGTTTGACATGTTTGACATGTTTCTGTTGACATTATGGATATTATTTTGTCGTGACCGCTCTTTCCTGTGGATTACTGAACATAACGCGACAAACAAACAGAGGTATTTTGGGTATAGAAATCATCTTTATGGAACAAAAGGATTTGTTGTGTAACTGGGAGTCTCGTGTGTGAAAACATTTGAAGATCATTAAAGGTATACGATTCATTTGATTGCTTTTCTGCTTTTCGTGACCTAGCTACTTAATGCTTAGTGTACATAATGTTATTCTATGCTAATGATAAACTTACACAAACGCTTGGATTGCTTTCACTGTAAAGCAAAATTTCAAAATCTGAGACGACAGGTGGATTAACAAAAGGCTAAGCTGTGTTTTGCAATATTGCACTTGTGATTTCATGAATATGAATATTTTTTAGTAATATTATTTGACTGTTGCGCTATGCTATTCAGCGGTTGCTGACGAAAATGATCCCGCTAAAGGGATGGGTAGCATCAAGAAGTTAATGGCATCAGACTGAGGCTCTGCATCTGTCCTCGTGCTCCAAGACCTTAGTGCTGCTTTTGATACCATCGACCACCACATTCTTTTGGAGAGATTGGAAACCCAAACTGGTCGACACGGACAAGTTCTGGCCTGGTTTAGATCTTATCTGTTGGAAAGATATCAGTTTGTCTCTGTAGATGGTTTGTCCTCTGACAAATCAACTGTAAATTTCGGTGTTCCTCAAGGCTCTGTTTTAGGACCACTATTGTTTTCAATATATATTTAACCTCTTGGTGATGTCATTCGGAAACATAAATGTTAACTTTCACTGCTATGCGGATGACACACAGCTGTACATTTCGATGAGACAAAATTGCCCTTCCTGGAAGCCTGTGTTTCAGACATAAAGAAGTGGATGGCGGCAAATGTTCTACTTTTAAACTCAGACAAAACAGAGATGCTAGTTCTAGGTCCCAAGAAACAAAGAGGTCTTCTGTTGAATCTGACAATTAATCTTGATGGTTGTACAGTCGTCTAAAAAAACTGAAGGAACTCGGCGTTACTCTGGACCCTGATCTCTTTTTTGACGAACATATCAAGAATGTTTCAAGGATAGATTTTTTCCCATCTACGTAACATTGCAAAAATCTGAAACTTTCTGTCTAAAACTGATGCAGAAAAATGTATCCATGCTTTTGTCACTTCTAGATTAGACTACTGCTACTAGACTACTCTACTTTCCGGCTACCTGGATAAAGCACTAAATAAACTTCAGTTAGTGCTAAACACGGTTGCTAGAATCTTGACTAGAACCAA
Organism: Oncorhynchus tshawytscha; assembly: GCF_018296145.1. Lineage (NCBI taxonomy): Eukaryota > Metazoa > Chordata > Actinopteri > Salmoniformes > Salmonidae > Oncorhynchus > Oncorhynchus tshawytscha. The sequence goes on along the minus strand of NC_056430.1, from coordinate 27,216,959 downwards.
CCAATTTGATCATATTACTCCAGTGCTTGCCTCTCTACACTGGTTTCCTGTTAAGGCTAGGGCTGATTTCAAGGTTTTACTGCTAACCTACAAAGCATTGCATGGGCTTGCTTCTACTTATCTTTCCGATTTGGTCCTGCCGTACATACCTACACGTACGCTATGGTCACAAGACGCAGGCCTCCTTACTGACTCTAGAACTTGTAAGCAAACAGCTGGAGGCAGGGCATTCTCCTATAGAGCTCAATTTTTATGGAATAGTCACCCTATCCATGTGAGAGACGCAGACTCGGTCTCGACCTTTAAGTCTTCAGTAGGTCCTATGATTCAGTGTAGTCTGACCCAGGAATGTGAAAGTGAACGGAAAGGCACTGGAGCAACGAACCACCCTTGCTGTCTCTGCCTGGCCTGTTCCCCTCTCTCCACTGGGATTCTATGCCTCAAACCCTATTACGGGGGCTGAGTCAGTGGCTTACTGGTCCACTTCCATGCTGTCCCTAGGAGGGGTGGTCACTTGAGTGGGTTGAATCACTGACGTGATCTTCCTGTCCAGGCTGACATCTACTCCTGAGGTGCTGACCTGTTGCACCCTCTACAACCACTGTGATTATTATTATTTGATCCTGCTGGTCATCTATGAATATTTGAACGTCTTGGCCATGTTCTGTTATAATCTCCACCCGGCCCAGCCAGAAGAGGACTGGCCACCCCTCATAGCCTGGTTACTCTCTAGGTTTCTTCCTAGGTTCTGGCCTTTCTAGGGAGTTTTTCCTAGCCACCGTGCTTCTATACCTGCATTGCTTGCTGTCTGAGGTTTTAGGCTGGGTTTCTGTACAGCACTTTGTGCCATCAGTTGATGTAAGAAGGGCTTTAAAATTAAATTTGACTGATTGACTGATGTAGGATTTTCTACGGACTACAATCGAGCCCTTTCCCAGTCATGAAGGACGAAGCTAGGCCCCTCTTGATTCTCAATGGTGAAGACTGAACTCAAGTTAGGGGTTTTACGTCAGACTCTCCTGTACCACTTTGCCCAACATGTTATACCCCAGAGGTTGTAAATAAACCCTTTATTTTCTAAGGTGATCCAAAAATGAGGGATCATTATTATAGGGCTGTGAAACCCATAGCTGAATGGCTCCAGACTGAGTATTTCTCACCATTTATTTACAGAGAGCAACTTCTGTTTTATAGCAGGTAGTGTCAATTTATTTACAGTAGTGTGTTGATTAATTATTGCTTTTTTCAGTGGAAATACAGAATATGTATAAAAATACCAAATACACCAAAAGCTAAATCAAGCAGAGATTTATGACTATTTTACCATGTTAATCATTACTAAAACATACAAACTACAAACTCTTAACCAGTTAAAGATAATGAACACATGACAATTAGAATGTCTTTTTTCCCCAATCTGGCAACCTTCTTAAAATTTGACACAGCCTTGTATAAAATGCATGATGAAAGAAATGGTGAAATGTAGGCTCCACGAAATATGAAATTCCATATGAAGAAAATCGTGTAGATCTACTTTTGCCTACACAAAAAAAGGGCCATTCTGACTATTAGTGCACCAATATTCCAAAGTATTAAGTGACAACAAGCACAGAAAACAGTGTTGGCATAAAAAAAAACTACGTAAGGCTACTATTATGTAATTATTTCGGTGACAACCTGGTTGATTAACAATATTGTTTTATTTTTATTTGTTATATATAAATAAATGTGTGACACAAAAAAAGGCAGTGTAGAACACCATTGAACATCATGCATTGGTCTAATAACTTTCAAATGATCGTTCCGAAGTTATCCCCCCCAAAAAATGTATTTTCCTCTGAATGAAGGTGCACAAAAATGTGTGCATTTTCCTACGAAGCGGCTCATAAAATGGTCTTTTCACACAAATTAAGCTCCACAAAAACATAAAAACGCACAAAATCGGATGAAATACTTTTTGTACATATTTGCACAAATTGAGTTTGAGATTGTGTTAATCCTTCAGAATCCAAGAAAAATATTTAAGTTTAAATTAAACAGCAGAGACTTTGTTTTGTTGCAGTGTGATTCATTATGTCAATATTGGATTTTCTACACTTTTCATTATAGTTATCATGCTTCTGTAAACATAACAGATAATTGCACGTCAACATCTTTTAAAGTGGTGTGCCTGTGGTGTGTCTGAGTTGACACAGACCTGCCCCTCGTTGTGTGAAGTGTGTGTGTGTATGTGAATGTGTGTGTGTGTGTATGAGTCAGTGTGTTTACTATATACCCACATCTCATCTCTCAGTTGTACATTTGCTTTGAGAAGACACTTCATTCCTCGTCTGTTCCGGCACATAAAAGCAGTCATTCTTATTACATGGCTCCAGAAATAGAAAATAAAGCAATTTCAAAAATATCAGCCAGAAATGTAATACATAAATATTTCTGAGAGCATCTTTCTCTCTGATATTTCAACAACCAGGAGAGGACTGAGACCAGAGGTGGAGAGGAGAGAGGCATGGAGGAGGGAAGGAGAGGTAATACAACCACCTTCTTAATGTTTCCCACTTTCCTCTCAAACAGAAAAACATAAACAGAACTGGAAAAATACATGCAATAACAGAATGAGCCTGATCATTTATGAGCACACTTTGTGCTGGAAAACAGCATATCCCTTAGCACAATAAACTTGCTTGAAGAGGGGTATTTACGCAAACACTATAATTTGTATTACAGATATATAATTTGCTATTGGCATGACATTTAATTTACACCCCACTGTGGTTGTCTTCATTCATAAATAGAAATGCCCACTTTCACTCACAAGACACATTACTTATATATTTTTAAACTGTGAAAAATCTGAGCACTTCAACATGAAAATCAGAAAGAAAATATTGTTGTGCACGATCTCTTTTGGAGTCAATTATTCTAACCTGTCATATGAACAAATTCCTAACAAAGATGTTAAATAGGTTGTTACCTATGCTTTGGGGGCAATAACAACAGTGTATAAATGACTGCATTAGCACAATTTATTTGCGCATTTCAGCATCAATCAGAGCTAATGTGGCCTACAACAAGTAATTCCAGCCACACAGTCTTACTAAACAACCCTTTAAAGTCCACTGGCCCAAAAGGGCCTGATCTTCTTACACAGCTTTGTCCTCATGCAATGTCTATCGCCAAAGTTCTTAATTCTTTCTTCTTAAGATATTCAGTAAAATTAGATCTTTGATAAAACCAACTGCACGTGCACGTACCCAGTAGAATGGCCCCAGTATTTATTTATTTAGGCAAGTCACTTAAGAACAAATTCTTATTTACAATGACAGCCTAGGAACAGTGGGTGAACTGCCTTGATCAGGGGATTTGGGATTTGATTTAGCAACCTTTTGGTTACTGGCCCAATGCTCTAACCACTAGGTTACCTGTCACCCCAGTATGAAGTATATGCTTTTCTATTTTTGTTTTGCCAAACCACAGTCATATATTTCTCATTTTGTTTGAATAAAATATGTAGCTTTGTATAAAGCATTGCTACATGAACCTGGAATTTCCAACGCAGTAAAGCTACACAAGCGAGTTTTCAGTTCATCAAGCTTTAAGCTGCCAGTTTATGCTCTAATTCTTTTAGCAAGGGCATGAAGTAATTAAATGCATATTGAATGCGTAGTTCATCTAAAGTCATCTAACCCTACAGTCAGCTAGCTCTGCAGTCTGCATACCTAACACCATATGCAAATCACAATCACACAATCTCTGCTATCTCTCCTTCCACTAGTTGGTCTCAAGTAGTAGCCATAGTATGTGCTTGCAGTGCTGGCTGGAGCCCCGGTGTGTAGAGCTGTGCCACTCTGTCAGGGCTGGGCTGTGCTCCAGGTGTCTACAGAAGCCTCCTGTATGTCTGTCCGCCTGACCCACACTGGCACCTTCCATATGTGCCCTTCCTGACAACTTCTGTCACTGTCACACGTCCTGCATCCTACACTGGCTGGCCTGGACGTATCTCTCTGCCTCTCTCGAACCAGTGTACGGTATGCTGGACACGTCAGCAGCACTACAGCACCAACAGCAGAGGAGTGGAAAACACCCTCCCCTTATTCAAAGCTGGTGTTTAGAAGGCATGAATATAAAGGCCAAGCATAAATTATTAATGGCGAGGAATGGACCTTCAAAGAATCAAGTGTATCAAATCCTCACAGTAGATGTGTCAAAATACCCGTAAAACCGAGCGGCCAAACAGGGAAATGGTCCAGGTTATCAATAGTTAAAGTGCGGTAGCAGCAACAATATTCACCCCTCCCTCAATCAAAAAAATGTGCATTCTGCGTGGAACTTCCATGGAGCCCTGCAGTCGATGATGAAGACCTCCATATACCCATCTATGCTTCTGACTATGTTCTGTACAGTGTCTAGTTCTATTAAATTGTAGAGGACGTATTTGTTTTGGCGTTTCATTAGCCCAAGGCGAGCCAGGGAAGCTAGTGGCCTGGTTACAGTTCGTCTCTAGAGGACTGGTTACAGTCCGGCCTGGCAATTTGGGGGATAATGAAGTGGTACATCTTCCCCAGTTGTATGATAGTGGTGCACCAGATTACAGCAGCCACCCCTGAGCTGAGTAATGGGATTCAGTCCCACAATGAGCTGTTCACTTGATAAGAAACCAATTCAGTCTCCCCTTCCTCCCCATATTAGCAGCAGCTTCCCTGGCTCGCCTTGGGATAATTAAACACCTAAACAAATATGTCCTCTACAATTTAATAGAACTAGACACTGTACAGAACATAGTCAGAAGCATAGATGGGTATATGGAGGTCTTCGTCATCGACTGCAGGGCTCCATGGAAGTTCCATGCAGAATGCTAATGGTTTTGATTGAGGGAGGGGTGAATATTGTTGCTGCGACCGCACTGTAACTACTGATAGCCAGGATAATCACTATTGAGCTGAAATATGACTACCCCTGCACCTACAATAAACGTGATTCACAGCCTGTAAGACAACACAAAAATGGGACACGACATTCTATGTGCTCATCATCTTTTTTTTGTGAGTCACCCCAAACATATCTTTTTGAGTAGTGTAAAAGACTTTCCCGTCAGACATGACTGACACAGTGATAACAGTAATTCCTCTCATATCGGTCACTCATTGACAGCTCTGGTGTTGGGCTTGTCTGTGTTTGTCATTCAATCAAACAGCCCTTCAGAGTGTGTGTGAGTGTTTGTGTGTGTGCTTGCGCGTGCATGTGTATATGTCGGACCAGGGTAGTGAAGTGAACTTAGACCAGCAGTCCCTCTGTCCTTTAGAGCTCAGGACAAAATGACATGCTGCCAGTGAGCTGTCGGGGATGGGTCTGATTAAACTATCAGAGGGTAATGGTATGGTTTTAGCAACCATTTCATTCCCTAAATGATGAATGTGGGCTAACAGAAAGAGAGAGACAGCGAGTGAGAGAGAGATTGGGTACTGTATGTGTGAGTGATGAATGATTAACCTTCATTTGTACCACAGGGTTCAATTATCGGGCCGACTCTTTTTTCTGTATATTTCAACGATGTCGCTCTTGCTGCGGGTGATTCCCTGATCCACCTCTACGCAGATGACACCATTCTGTATACATCTGGCCCTTCTTTGGACACTGTGTTAACAAACCTCCAAACGAGCTTCAATGCCATACAACACTCCTTCCGTGGCCTCCAACTGCTCTTAAAACGCTTGTAAAACCAAATGCATGCCTTTCAACCGTTCGTGCCCGCACCCGCCCGCCCGACTAGCATCACTACTCTGAACGGTTCTGACCTAGAATATGTGGACAACTATAAATACATAGGTGTCTGGCTAGACTGTAAACTCTCCTTCCAGACTCATATTAACATCTCCAATCCAAAATCAAATCTTGAATCGGCTTTCTATTTCGCAACAAAGCCTCCTTCACTCACGCCGCCATACTTACCCTAGTAAAACGGACTATCTTACAGATCCTGGACTTAAGCGATGTCATCTACAAAATAACTTCCAATACTCTGCTCAGCAAACTGGATGCAGTCGATCACAGTGCCATCCGTTTTGTTACCAAAGCCCCTTATACCACCCACCACTGCGACCTGTATGCTCTAGTCGGCTGGCCCTCGCTACATATTCGTTGCCAGACCCACTGGCTCCAGGTCATCTATAAGTCTATGCTAGGTAAAGCTCCGCCTTATCTCAGCTCACTGGTCACGATAACAACACCCACCCGTTGCACGCGCTCCAGCAGGTATATCTCACTGGTCAACCCAAAGCCAAAACCCCCTTTGGTCACCTTTCCTTCCAGTTCTCTGCTGCCAGTGACTGGAATGAATTGCAAAAATCGCTGAAGCTGGAGACTTATATTTCCCTCACTAACTTTAAACATCAGCTATCTGAGCAGCTAACCGATTGCTGCAGCTGTACATAGTCTATCTGTAAATAGCCCACCCAACCTATCTACCTCATCCCCATATTGTTTTTATTTACTTTTCTTCTCTTTTGCACACCAGTATCTCTACTTGCACATCTGCTCATCTATCACTCCAGTGTTAATCTGCTAAATTGTAATTACTTTGCTACTATGGCCTATTTATTGCCTTACTTCCTCATTCCATTTGCACATGCTGTATATAGACTTTCTTTTTTTTCTATTGTGTTGTTGACTGTACGCTTGTTTATTCCATGTGTAACTCTGTGTTGTTGTTTGTGTCGCACTGCTTTGCTTTATCTTGGCCAGGTCGCAAGAGTAAAGTAGAATTTGTTCTCAACTAGCTTACCTGGTTAAATAAAAGTGAAATAAAAATAAATAAAACATGTATCATTATGAATGGAAGGTAAAGGCTAGCTTTGTCTTTAGCCGTTTGTCCCCTATACATGTGTGTGGGTGTTTTCTGGGCTTTCCCACAGCCCAGGGGTGTCATTCCAGCCCCAGAGGAGACAGCCTCAATAAAACATAGTGTTTTTGCTCAATAAGTCCTTGTTAAGGCTGCTCCCATGCCACACAGCAGATAAATCACTAAAGCAATATAACCGAGGCAAGCAACTCCTGTATTAACATTCCAGATCTAATAGTATTACCAGAGGGTTGCAGAAAGTATTCTGTGTATGTTGGTAGACTGAGGCATCACTGCTCATCTGAAGGCTTGTCAAGTCATCATCAAACCTTTGTGTCTCACAAAACACACTCCCCACTCTGTTCTGCCGCCCCTTCTCTGCCACAGACATGCTGCCTCAGGGTCACATCAAATGACCTCTATCGCCCTCCCCCTTCCTTCACTCTACCTACCCCCTTCTGTTTCTTTATGTCTCTCTCTCTCTCTCTCTCTCTCTCTCTCTCCCTCTCTCTCTTATCATTGTTTATAGCTATAGTTATGTGCTGATTGGGGGTGGTGAATGAGAACTTTTACCTTCGTCTCCTCACACCTTGTTAATTTTCCCCTCGTCAACAAGTCCCAACAGCTGAGGACGGGAGCCATTCACATGAGAGGAAAACACTCACACAAGTCACATCCAATTTACTTTTTTATTTGTTTCTTTCAAGGAACACCCGCCCCCTGAAAATCAAATCAAATCAATGTTTATTGGTTGCATACACAGTTTAGCAGATATTATTGTGGATGCAGCTAAATGCTTGGTACAGCGTTAGGTCCAAACGTGTCTGATTAACAAAAACACACACACACACACACACACACACACTTTCTCTCTCTCTCCGTAACGTAAGGGGGAGGTACGACGGCAGCTCTGTTAATTAGGGGTGACATGATGTTTATGTAACCTCCAAGCCTCCCAAACCAGATGCAATTACAGGCCCCTGGTCCCATTGACCCCAGCCCACTGTGGAACCACACAGCACTCTATCCCAGGCAAGAGCCCGGCTGGTCACAGGGCAGGAAGAGGGGGATTGAGCCAGAGTTCAGTCTCTTTCACAACTCTCTCTGACGGTAGCCCTGGCGCTGTAATCCAAAGTGACGGCCACTTCAGTGGATACGGCGCAGGGCCCCCCATTTTCCGCCAAGACCCCACGGCAGGGGAAGGTGGGTTCAGGAGGGGTAGTAGAAAAGGCTGGGGCAGGGGCGGCAGACTTAATGTGGCCCAGTGAGGGAGAGTTGAGGCAGGGGCCTCATTAAAAGGCTTTACTGAACTCTGAGGTCCCTCATTAACTCACACAATAACCACTCACGATCACACCATCAAAAAGAGGTGGTTCTTTCAATACAAACATTAAATTAGCCAGTTATATTAATTCATCTGAGACATGCTTTCAATAATTATTAATTGACTGACTCTAAAGGAGGCGGCATAGTATTTTATACTGTTTTCAAATGTGTCAAAAATGTGCTGTAAGAGGCACATATCAAATGAAATCAAATCCAACTTCATTTGTCACATGCGCCGAATACAACAGGTGTAGTAGACCTTACCGTGAAATGCTTACTTACAAGCCCTTAACCAACAGTGCAATTCAAGAAAGAGTTAAGAAAATATTGACCAAATTAACAAATGTAAAAAATAATTTAAAAAGTAGCACAATAAAATAACAATGGCGAGGCTATATACAGGGGGTATAGGTCAGTCGACGTAATTTGTACATGTAGGTAGGGCTGAAGTGACTATGCATAGATAATAAAGAGTGAGTAGCAGCGGTGTAAATAGTCCGGGTGGCCATTTGATTAATAATACATATACTGTATTGCATAACTGTTTCTGCCTCTTTAATACCTTAGATCTTCCTTGCATCTCAAATCAAATCAAATGTATTTATATAGCCCTTCGTACATCAGCTGATATCTCAAAGTGCTGTACAGAAACCCAGCCTAAAACCCCAACAGCAAGCAATGCAGGTGTTGAAGCACGTTGGCTAGGAAAAACTCCCTAGAAAGGCCGAAACCTAGGAAGAAACCTAGAGAGGAACCAGGCTATGAGGGGTGGCCAGTCCTCTTCTGGCTGTGCCAACTCCCTCGCTTGAAACATAGGGAGTCACATCAGCTTAAGAACTAAAGGAGGAGGTAAAGGAGGAGGAAGTTGTATAGTTGAACACGGCCAATATGTCCACTTTAATAATACACAGTAACATAGGGCTTTGAGGAGCCCAGCCATAGAAGGCTCCCCTCAGTCCAGTCAGATGATGAGAGATGACAGGTACTTACGCATACTGCCTACAGGACACAAAGCCATAGCGTAGATAAAGCCTGTAGCTCGTATCCCCAGTCATCAGTGCACAGCCTGGCACACGAAATGATGCGTCTCATACAGACAATTAAAGAGCAAATCAATGCTGCTGCTTGGATGAAATAATGGAAGTGCAGTCATCTGCAACCACAAAGCACACAGTGGAAAACATGCACAGCTACCATAGTTACAGGAGACAGCCAGTGATTGGAGCATGTTTCTCCAAGATCCCAAAGATGAAAAAGGTAGGCCAATCACACAGACCTGTTTTTGATTAAATGTTATTATTCACTGGAAAGACAGTGGTCTCTTACTAATTGTCCCATTACTGTTTTGGGTGCAGTTATAATGTAACTCATAGAGGGAATGGGGATCACAGTGAATTCAAGGCATGTTACCAAAGACTTTATAAGCTTCAAAGTAAGATTAGAACTGAGTGGGTGGATAAAGTGAGGGCCTAAGATGTTACGACTATAATCACTGAGCAGCAGTCAGGGGAGAGAAAGTAGTGAGGGAAAGTAGTGCTCACTCAGCTACTCTGTCTGAGAGCCCTGATGAGCTCACACTCTGATGACCAACAGGCCATCAAACCCTGCCTGAGACATCATCAACAGTCCTCTCACTTCCATTTAGAACGGATCTGCATACTGACTCCACACAAGAGAAAAGTTAGACTGCATCATTGTGTGTGTGTGTGTGTGTGTGTGTGTGTGTGTGTGTGTGTGTGTGTGTGTGTGTGTGTGTGTGTGTGTGTGTGTGTGTGTGTGTGTGTGTGTGTGTGTGTGTGTGTGTGAGAGAGACAGAGACAGACAGAGAGAAGACAGGCTATGTGCCCACTGCCCACAAATTGAGGTGGAAACTGAGCTACACTTACTAACCTCCTGCCAAACGTATGACCACATTAGAGACACATATTTCCCACAGCTCACACAGACTCGCAAAGAATGTGAAAGCAAATCAAACATTGATAAACTCCTATATCTGTTATGCGAAATACCGCAGCAGCAAGATTTGTGGCCCGTTGCCATGAGAAAAGGGCAACCACTGGAGCACAAACATTACAAATACCACCAATATTTATATGTTTATTTATTTTCCCTTTCATACTTCAACTATTTGTACATTGTTACAACACTGTACATATCCAATAATATAACATTTGAAATGTCTATAATATTTTTTTTACTTTTCTGACTGTAATCAATGTTCCCTCAAATTTTTCTCAGCACTGAGAAAATTTCAGGTCCGCTGAGCGCAAACTTCAACATTGTGAAAATCTGTGCAACTTTCAGCAAGCGTTTACTGTGATCACTGAGGCTGTACCCGCTTTGAGTTACAGTTTTAACAGTGGCCATGTAGGCTACTGTGGCTATTTGATCATAATGTAGGCCTACCAGAGTGGCCTACCATCAACAACAATGGAGTAAATGCATCTCATAACATTTTAATATGGACATACAGTATCTCTTCCATCATTCAGCCTACAGTAGGAGCCAATATGTGGTGTTAAATGTAGTTCTACATTCCATGAGACTTTTGAAAAAAAACATGCAGGGCTGGACATGAACCTGTTTATCCACTTTTCCTTCAGACAAGGAGGTGACTGGAAATGGGGTTGATGCAAGAAACCACTTTACAAAATAACATGCATTATTATTCCCATACCATTATTACAGTGAATCAGACAAATGATGCTACCCTCTGCCTATTGGCTACTTCGATTATTCAAGCATGTCTCTCTTATTCAACACTGCCCCTTTAAGACATAAAAAAAAACGTCTTTACCTGACTGGATTTCAGAGATGTCTAGGAATGTACATGTTTTGTGCTCTTGTAGGAAGCATTCACTCCCCTATTGCTGACTACAAATGATCTATAATTGGGATAATAACTCAATAACTAGCAAAGGATATGAACAAAATGTGCCCACGTGGCTACATGCAGCTCTTGCTTTGATCTCAGAACAAGTGCATCTACTCAAATCCACAGCTATAAACACAGTCCAGTTCCAAGTAAATGGCACAGATCCATATGGCCATGGTGCCACGATCATTGTTAGAATAAATGGACCAAGGCGCAGCATGCGTAGAGTTCCACATGTTTAATTATTGAAACTCACCAAAACAATACAGAAACAAACTAAATGTGAAGTAATGGAGTGCTCACAGACACTACACAAAAACAAGATCCCACAAAAACCCAGTGGGAAAAGGCTGCCTAAATATGATCCCAAATCAGAGACAACGATAGACAGCTGCCTCCGATTGGGAACCATAACAGGCCAACATAGAAATGAAAAAAACTAGACTACCCACCCTAGTCACACCCTGACTTAACCAAAATAAAGAATAAAGAGGATCTCTAAGGTTAGGGCATGACACATGGTCTATTTGTATATAGGCCTACTGCAGCTCTGATTGGTGATGCCACTCCTGTCTGTGTAGAGTACCTGTTGAGTAGTGTGTGTCAATGCAATAGAATCCTACTCTGATGCGTTCTGCCTACAACAAAATATCTTGCATAGTTTGTTTTGTTTCGGTATGTGGCATTGAAAGTGGCTAATATTGCGTTGATTTGATCACAATTGCCACAGTAAAGGGAAACGTTGATAGTGTTAACTAACAGGCAAAACCTGCCCATCCCAAGTGAAGTTCAATCTCGTGCTTCTCTCTATGGGCTGATACAGTATTTGTCTCACGACTACTGCTCGCCTGCGCACGTGCATAGCTAAGAGAGAACATTGAGTATAATGTTTACTGATTGTTTATTTCCCTTTTGTTTATTGTCTATTCCATTTGCTTTGGCAATTTAAACATATGTTTCCCCAGCCAATAAAACCATTTGAATGTAATTTAATTGAGAGACAGAGAGAGACAGAGAGAGCATAAGGAAGGGTCTACACACCAGCCTGGTTGGTTGTGATGTTGACGGAGGAGTACTGTGGTGAGTAGGGGCTCTGGTCAGAGACACCGTTGACGGCCTGCACCTCAAAGGTATACTGTGTGTGGGCCAGCAGGTCACTGATGTAGACCCGGGGCTCAGTCAGACCCAGCTGGCGGGGTACAAACTGGACGTTGTCACCACAGCGCGTGCAGCCTCCGCGGCCCCCTCCACAGCTCTTACAGATGATGTTGAAGACCACGTCCTCACGACCACCTGACTCCCTAGGATGCTGCCACTCCAGCATCAGAGACGTCTCATTCACGATGGACAGAACATTCTGAGGAGCAGACGGCACCGCTGGAGAAACACAGACAACATACAGTCAACATCTTAGTTGGTTTCTGTGTGGAATGTGAGAAGCATTGACAGAAGTCTCATATGTAGACTATGGTTTGCCTACAGACTTGAGGTGAAAGACAAAAAAAAAGTGGAGAAATGGTAGGGACTTAATCTACTCTAGTCAGTTCAAAAGCACTATGACATTTCATTTAGATGTTGGCAGAGGAATTATGTTTCCTGTGTCCTTGGAGTTCTGGGGGGTGAGAATACCAGAGCCAGTATCACTCTACTCAAAAACCCACTCTACTCGAAAACCCACACGCCCACAAATACAGTACAGTCTCTTTGAGGTCTTTGCCTGGTATGCTCAATTTAATAGGATGCCCATTTAAACACACTGATCTTCAACATGAGGTGACTTTTGATGTCCATTATGCCACATGTCTGTTTCAATCCGTTAGTTATGTACATCAGAGCACCAAGTAGACTGTTCCTGACTGACTGTTCCTCAAACACAGCCACCTCTTATAGAGGCATCACTGGTTGAAAGTAACATTCCCCATGGCATCACATTTGACTGAGAGCCCAAACAAACGCACAATGAGTACTGTTTATCTTTTACGGGCATGTGCAGCTAATTAGGGAGGATGCTCTCTCCAGGGCTAATGAGATAAACAAGGAAATTCCCCCCGCCCACAAACTCCTAAACCTGAATTGATCACTTATTTAACCGCCCTTTTAATTGGCTCCCATTAAGAGACTTCCAGGCCTGGAGCAGTGCCCATCGAGGCCCACTGTCTGTCTGTGTCTCTCTATCATGCGAAACAGCCTCGTAAACATCATCTCCTTCCCGGGGAGGGTTGGGATGGGCAGCTAATGGCCCCAGTTAGCTCGCGGGCCACTCGAATGGGCCCGTTTCCCTTCTTTAATCAGCCCGGGCCCGCTGTGTTTAATACCAGCGACGTGACGCTGCTTTCTCATTCAGCTGCTCTGCTCCCAGAGCCGGGCTTATGCAAATCTCCTTTGTTGGAAGCGCTCAAATCTTTCTCTCCCTCTCCCTTTCACAGAGGAGGGAAGATTTTTTTTAAACTGCCGGGGTGGTGAAAGGAGCTGTCTCTCTTCTCTTCTTCTCTTCCCTCTCGCTCACTACTTCTCTTCCCCCTGTCTCTCATCTCTCCCCCTTACTCTTTTCTTAGCACACTGTATATACTGCATATTCTCTCTTTCTCTCTCTCTCTCTCTCTCTCTGTTTCTGTATTTCCCTCACTCTTTCTTTCTCTTTTCTTAGACTCTCCGTCAACCACAAATTCCAATTCAAATGGCTTCATTGGCATGACAAGAGGAATATTGGCCCAGTCTATTCTCTCCGTCTGTTCCCCTACAATGCTGCATGGCCTGGCCCAGTAACCTCAGCTTTGGCTGAGGGCAGCAGGGCTCTGTGATGTGAGGAGGGGAGGGTGGCCTGTGTGTTGGGCCAGACCTGCTGGCATGGGCTCTATGAGCATGTCAGTGCTGGGTGTATGTGAGGGACTCCTCTCTGACCGGACTGTTTGTGCTCAGAGAGGCTGTGGTATCCTTTGATTTCTGATTCCTGTCAGTTCCTCAGGGTGTGAAATTAAAAGAGTGTGAGTGTGCGAGCGTGCGTGTGCATGTATGTGTTTCTGTGTGTGCATTTAGTTGACAGTACGTACTTGTGCAGGGCATCTGGATGGGATCTGAGTCGGTGCGATAGTAACCGTTGCGGCACACACAGTTAGTGGCTCCTTCGTTGGTGGTACGGCTGTTGATTGGACACTGCATGCAGGATGCATCACCCTGTATAGGCTTGAAGAAGGCCGATGGACAAGCTGGAAAAATAACAAGAGAGAGAGATGAGATATGAACATATGACCATTTACACATTTCATGTTTGGTTGGTTTTAATCCCTGTTTGTCTGCATCTCACTTTACGAGATATGCCATCCAGCCGCCACAATGCAAAATAATCTCATGTAAGGAGGTATGTGGGGATGACAACTGTGTTTTTCTTTCATCATTCAGCTTGCTGACAGCACGCTAGTTGCCTGAGATCTTCTGGAGTAGTCTACTTCCTGTTAAGTGCAGTCTTTAAAGTCCTGAGTGGGAGGAAAATATACAGCCATGGATAGGGATGACGATGATCACACACCACTGCATCGAAACTGTGTGTGTGTGTTCGTGCACGTTCAAAAAACAGTGAAGCACTACCATTTACAGTGAAACTCACTCTTTCTGAATTATCTTTATCTTTACCTCAGATCCACCTGCCCTGCCATGCATGCAAATGCACACGCACTGTAGAACCCTTCCCAGAATGCACAGCAGCACCTGCTCGAGCACCATGTCAAGAGCTGTTTTTGTACTGGGGCCAAACCAGCTGAGGTTGGTTCAGCTTGAGATAATCACCACCCACCTCTCTCTCTCCATCCGGAAGAGGATGAGATGGAGTGGAGTGGGGACGAGCTAAAGCAACACATGACAAATTGACACACAGGAGGTGCCACACTTATGAATGACCTCCACAGTGTTCTGAATGTCCATATACCAATGCTACCAGAGAACTATCTCTGTTGTCATTGAATGAAGTTTAGCTGCATCAATGTGAAGGTAGTATATAGCTTGTTAACACCATCTTCTAAAATGTGTTCACAAAACAATAGTAACATAATTTAAGAACATCTACTATAGATGCATAGGCTATTCCCATGAAACTGAGATCAAATGGTTGGCATGCAGATGCAGCTTTCACCCATAAAACGTGGAGAATTATCATTGACGATTGGCAGTGATGATGGCATATTTCGTTGTTTGAGGGTATTAAAAAGAGGAACATTTCTAGGTATAAGCAGAGTTTGCATTTATGAGGATGCATTTTAGCAATAAAATAGCCCAATATTATTCAATAGACTACATCAGTCAGTACACACTGACTGTAACGTCATTTACTCTTTGTTTTGCCCTCCGGCACCTAAAACAATACATCTACACCACTGAATACATTATGCAACATTGGAATTGGTCAGGAACCCACAGAGCAAAAAAAAAATTATTCTTCCTTATTCTGTTGAATACTCTGCATCATATCCCATCTCACAAATTCGCACTACTTTCCATAATCTCACAAACTCTCACTATGTTCCATATCTAGTCAAAATAAAACAATCATATCCCTATCCATCTCTGGTCTGAGCTGGCAACTACAGCTGGGTTAAAATATGTGCTTTATTGGGAGAAGGTCAAATCACAAGGCAGAATAAATCTGGATTCGATCCCAGTTCCCAGTCACCATGCTGGAGCACCATGCTGGAACACCATGCTGGAGCAAGATTACTGCTCTTTTCCAATCCCAACTCCCCACAAACTCTCTGTAGAACACATCTCAATCATCATCCTCCCTCCAAAACGGCTAAACACATTATTGCACTTCTGCATTTTAGTAACCCTGTCCCAAAAAACTGTCTCACACACACATACACACACAGAGAGAAGACAATGTTCCGTGAAGCTGATGCATCTTGTGGATAGCTAAAGCAAAAATAAATATTCAGCGAGAGGCTCTTGACTTGGACGAGATTGTAGTCATAAACGTCAGCCGCAGGAAACGGTATTGGATACAAATACTGAGAAAATCTGATCGAGCTCTTAAATAAATATTAGTCTTGACATGTTTTTTTTCTCACGTGATTGATGAAGGAAAGTGGCCCGGTACAGAGTGAAACATGAGGCCGGCACATTCACACTGCCAGTCACCAGAGTCACAGAATGAGGCCCCAGCTCTGTGGATTGGGACTGGGACTATAGGACACAGTGAAGTCTAAGGCAGTGAAGAGGTCAGAGGAGCACGATACCAAAGGAAATAGCAGAAAGGGCCAGTGAGAGGGAAAGGAGAAGGGGTGGAGCAGAGGAGAGAAGAAGAGAAAGACAGAAGGCAGTAGGCAGTGCTTAGGATTGAATGAATGAGTGTGTTAAGGAGTTTAGGCCAAGTATGTTTTATATGGAAGAGAGAGTTGGGAAGGGGGCACAGTGTCAAAAACGAGCTCTATTGTTTGGTAGCCAGATATGGCCAGGAATGGCCAGACAGACATACAGACCAGGCTGTTTTAGGTGTGGGCTCAGCCTGTCACCGCCAGGCAGGGACGACTCTAGCCTTTTGGGGGCCCTAAGGAAGATTTGGTAGGGGGTCCTTTCACCAAGCCGGCAAAATGTTTTAGTGGCACTTGACGGGTCATTATGCCATGGGATGGATTTATTTGTGTGCAATTTTAGAACAAATGTCATGTAATTCTCCTTAATTTTCTATGGGGCAGATATTTAAAAAGAAATCATCTACACATCTAGCCATAGGGAGGAGAGAACATTCAGTATTCTTATAAAAAATGTCATGCAATTATACTCATTTTGCCATCGGGCAGCAAGACAGTTTTGCTGTTTAAAATGTAATTCCCTGCAATTCTACACATTTTGCCATGGGATGAAGATACATTTCTGTAGTATGAAAGCTGTTTTCCTGCAATTTGACACATTTTGCCATGACTACTGGTACAGTATCTGACTGAGAGTGACTGACAAAATCAATGGGGGCCCCTTGGAGGTCAGGGCACCTGGGCACATGCCCTGCATTCCTGGTCGGTATTTGGCCATGTTTAGATAACTGCCTGGACTAACTTGCCATCAAAAAATTGTTATGGCTATTGAGTGACTGCCAGTGACAAGAGAAAACAAAAGAAAAACTGCTGATGCATAAACACATTTTTTACTTACACCTTGACTATTCTACTATTTTAACACTCAACAGTTGAAAACCTGACTGAGTTCCTTTTTCTGGGTCAGGGGCCCCCTAAGCGATTGCTTATGCCTGGAGCCGGCCCTGCCGCCAGGGCCTTTATTTTTGGGGTGGGTGGTGGGGTGGGGGGAATTCCACAAGTCTTTCAAGAGGCTGTGTTGGAGGGCTGATGAGCTGCTTGGTGTCAGATGTAGCCTGCGGAAGAGTACAGAGCTCTGATTAAAAAGCAGATCAGCACTTTGATTCCCTCCTTGCTCAGATTGGTACTGTTGAGCTGTTTGATCACAATCTCCTTCGAATCCCTCAGTCGACATGTAAGGGCGAAAGTCTTCTTTGGTTGTAGCTTCCAACTTCAGACATCCCTCTGGCAAGGGGAAGTAATATGAGGGAAATATTCATTGCTGGAGTTTTATATTCCCTTCTCTCTTGTATTCTTTTTAAATACAGTACCAGTCAAACGTTTGGACACACCTACTCATTCAGGGGTTTTTACTTAATGTTTTACTATTTTCTACATTGTAGAATAATACTGAAGACATCAAAACTATGAAATAACACATATGGAATCATGTAGTAACCAAAAAAGTGTTAAAGAAATCAAAATATATTTCACATTTTAGATTGTTCAAAGCAGCCACCCTTTGCCTTGATGACAGCTTTGCAAACTCTACTGTGTGTCTATTAATATCATTAGATAAATAAGCAATTTTTTTCTCAGCTCTTAGAACCCATGGATTTTGACAGAAGTGATGAAACACCACATTAAGTCAAGAAGAAAAGGCAGACAGAAACATTCTAATGGAATTTATAAACACTTCAGATTTAATTTAGTGGCAGCCATGTCAAAGGGTCCAGATCACCTCAAAGTGGTTCCAGGCACACGTCAGAAAAGGAAAGGCTTGGCTGTCACATCTCAATGACTGCTGTTCTCCAGAGCAGAGTCAACACCGTGACTGGATAGAGGCCAACCCATTCTGTCTGTGTTTATGACTTCTAATAACACATCCTGACATAAAGAATTTAATTGGAAGTACTGTAGGCCCACTGTAAAAAAAAAATGGTATTGTGAGAAGTGAGTCCTCCGTGCCAGGGAGCCAGTCAGGTTTTACAGCAGGTAATTTGCTAGTTGTTTCAAAAGGTTCCTGTAAGTTTTAGCCAGTCAGGCAGATTTATGTCAGAGGAAAGGAAAAGACACTGTATCCACCCTAGTCTGTATTTGTGTGTGAGGTGGGCCTCCATTGTTTTCAGTGACAATGCTGATTATGAAGCCAGCCACTCTCCTGGAAGCATTCTGAGCTGCTGGTGCATCTGGCTTCTCCAGCTCAGTTTGCTTACACACAAACATGCACACACGCACAGACGCACACAAATACATGCAGGCAGCACAGCAGCAGAACTATGAGCCCAGACAGCCAGGAGGAACAGAACAAAGGCTGGGCATTTTCTATTTCCATCATGGCCGTCTGAGCTGTGCAGTGCTTCACCATGGCCGGGGAATCATCTGGCTGAAACAGCCACTAATCCAACCAGAGCAGGTCTATTGAGAAAAACCCATGACCTGTTCCACACCTCCCTCCACCCTGTCTCCCATCCCCCAGCAACCCCGCCCGACAGAGGTCCTTTGTCCAGCAGGCCGGAGGACTGCAGCAGTGACGGTGACCACCCCCCACCCCCTCTCCTGTTTCCCCATTCCTCCTATTCAGCTGCTCCACAACCAGCCCCTAAAACTGCTGCATTTAATGAAAGCAGCATTAAAAAGAGACAAGGGAGAGAAAGAGGGGCAAGGTGTGTGTGTATGTATGCGTGTGTCCAATGCTCGCGCGTGTCTACGTGCGTACATGCGTGTGTGAGTGAGTGTTCATTACATGTGTGTGTGTGCTTCTGTGTGTGAATCAGGGAATGTGTGAAAGAGAAAAGGTTGGAGAGAAAAAGAAATGGAGGTGTGAAGGTTTGTTAGCACAGCAGAAAAAAGTGCTGAAAGCAGTGAAAATGGCCAGAGTCACAGGGTATTTCCAATTGCCACTGAGAGGACTACTGTAGGGAGAAACAGGCTTATGCACAGCTTTCCTGCTTTCTGTCTACTGTCTCTGTCTCCTGTATAAACAATTTGGATTAATTACTGGGAACTAGATATCAGATGTTATCCCTTAATAAGGATAGACCATAAAGAGAGAGGACTGTTTTGTGCCATACTTATGGTCCCGCGATGGAGCAGATCAAATCCAAATTAGATTAGGAAAAACAGTCAGCTATAATAGGGACAGCACGCAAATATGAATGATTTACTCTTTGCCAAAAGACTCTGTAGTGGTCACATGTGAGGAGAAGCTAACCTTGTGATGGGCCTAAGGACAGCATCCATAACGTAGGTAGGAGGTGTTTAGTACAAGAGCCAGTCTGTCCCCTCGATGTAAACTTTCCCATAGGGAACACACTCTTTTTGGCTGAGCGGCGACGCGGGGCCCCGGAATTCAATTAGGGCCCGGGCCTCGCCAGCTAATTCAATCAGGACGGTGTGAAAGCAATAATACAAATGGCATTCGCTTCACCCCACACATGGGCACAAATGAGATATTCACTTCCCTCTCTATATTTCCCTGTCTGATGCAATTAGCGTGCCTGAATCTTGCCGTGGCTCGCACTGGGGAGCAGGGTGTGAGGCTGACCATCAATGATCTACTGGACGTAAATGAAGCTTCTCTCCACGTCCTGGATAGGACAGGAACACTTCCAGCGTGAGTCAGATGCCCACTGTCACTACTGAGGAGAGGGCTGGACTGATCGGGTGATTCAGAGGCTGGGGTCAGAACAGCAGCCCTCCCCTCTACGCCCAGTGATGGCTGGGCTTCTGTCATCTTACATTCTATGCATGTGTGTGTACACTACACATGTATATAGCCCTATTGGGTGTCTGTGTTTTCATTATGAATTAATGTGTGAGTGTGTGTGCCTGCAGAAGGATGTGGAACACGGAAAGTGACTATTCGTCAGTGTCCCTGCTCTAAGCCATGTCCCCTCTACAGTTGTCAGTGAGCTCTCCTTAGACAGCATCCAGCCCAAATCTACCCAGCGGGCGCCATGGAGACAGATTAGGTGCTCCGGTGGAGCCCATGTGAGCAGGAGATTAGTAAGAAATGTGTGAGACACCTGGGAAATGGTCTCTCAGTGGGCAGGCTCACCAGCATAACAGCTGGAGAGGGGAGGGCCCAGTTTTACAACACAAACTAGACATCCAGCACACGTCCAAACACACACACACACACACACACACACACACACACACACACACACACACACACACACACACACACACACACACACACACACACACACACACACACACACACACACACACACACACACACACACACACACACGCACACACACAGTATAACTTTATAAACAACCCCTGTCCACAGCCCACAGGTCAATTTCACCTATCTATATGTCTCCTACAGTAGGTGCCAAATACGAGGCTCAGATGTACCCAGGTTTCCCTCCATGTGTATACCTACAGCATAACTGTGTTATGGTTAAGCAATCAAGGACAAAGAGAACATGTGACAGGCCAACATAGAAGCTCACAAAAAATCATCTGTTGGTGGATTAAAGGTGTTGTAACCTGATAACACCAGTAAAGCCAAACATCCCCATTCATTATGTCCATTTCTTCAGCCTTCTGCATGCTGGCGCCTAGCTTGCTCGCATACCGATTGACTGTGCTCGCATACTTCTTTAAAAAGACCTTCGCTTGAAAAACAAGAAAAAAGCAGCAATACTACTGTTTGTTCATTTTGAGACGCTGTAGCCAATATACACTTCCTCAAAATAGTCCGAATTAATCTAAAATAACTCAAGAAACATGTCATTGATTTTGACGTTAGTTGTGCAATTTGACATCTAACTAAGATGTTTGGTGCAGTATTTTATATTGAAAAACGATTTGTCTCTCGTTGAATGACAACAAACCCTTCATTGTTGAATCCCTACTGTTGACCAATCACAGACGAAGGGGAATACACTTCGGCTTGCCTCGAGAAAAATGTTTGTGTGCACAAGCAGCCGGATAAAAAACTTTCCATAGACCAAAACGAACAAAAAAGTCATAATATATGCACAAACTGTTACAAACCTTTTCGGAAGGAAGCACACGGACACCTTCAGACATAAAATGCAAACACAAACCAACACACACCTCTGAATGCACTTGGACCATCTCCCGATACTGTATCGTTCACATGTGGCAAACATTATCTTTCTAATTCAAACAACATAGTGTTACTTGAGTTGGAACACAGCCCAGTCATCAGGTCATAAAATACCCAAAAAATGTGAAATCAGCAAAGGGAAAAGTATCTTAACCGCAGTATTTCCATAGTGTCTGATAACTACCATGTGTCTATAGATGAAAAAGAAAGATGAAAGGGGAGAATCTCTGGAGCCATACATTCAGCACGGTAATAATGTCTGGAATTTTCACTGCATCTTTTTTTCTCTCTAATTTTTTTGAGAAAAGAAGCAGATATGGGGAATGGTAAAATTACAGGCATCTGAGCAGACAGATACACAGAAATCGTGAAGGGTCATTTCATGCAGGCAGATCACTTGACAATTTGGTCTCTGGACGGTACTAGGGGCCAATTGGGTTGGCGGTGGACCTCCATAGTACATGGGGCTACAGATGGTTGGGGTGTGGCCAGGGAGAGTCAGGCTGACCCCTGTGAGAGCATTAATCTCCATTAAAGATGCACTGTCAACCTCAACCTGGCTGCGGCTACATCTCCTGGCTGAAGTCACAGGAGCTATATCTAAAACCAACCTTATCTCTGAATATGATTAGCACAAGACATAGCTGAAGAGGAACATGAATACAGTGTATACGCTGAATAGCCTATAGAGATGACCATTGTCACACATACAAAACCCCTTTTTGACACATTGAGTTACACAATGATACGTCAAGTGGAATGTAGGTGGTATAACTCCCCAACTAAAGTGAAAGCAAACATTATACAACATTATACTCACTGATGTCGCAGTGGTAACGAGGACAAAAGAGTCTGCTCCTGCCATTATCCACACAAGGCTTTTCTGACAGGTGCTAACAGGAGTTACTGTTTGTAGTCATCATCTCTACTGTCTTTGTACGACAACAGCTCACACTGTGAAGGGGTTACATAAAGCACATATCTCCCAGACTCAAATTTGTAAAAAAAATATTTCGCCTTTTTCTCCCCAATTGGTAGTTACAGTCTTGTAACATCACTGCAACTCACGTACGGACTCGGCAGAGGCGAAGGTCGAGAGCCGTGCCTCCTCCAAAACACAACCCAGCCTAGCCGCACTGCTTCTTGAAACAACGCCCACTTAACCCAGAAGCCAGCTGCACCAGTGTGTCGGAGGAAACACCGTACCCTGTGTATGCTAGCTAGCTAGCTTATAAAACTATAACCCATTGTTGATGTTATTAAGCATGGATGAAGTGGTGATACATGTGCACAATTGAACTGCTGTTCTTATGGATTTTCTAAAAGTCCTTTCATGACTGTTGAAGAATGTTAGCACATCATATTGTACTAAGAGTCATTTATTGATCTTGACTATTGCAATTTCTTTTTACTGGCTTTATGGGGGAGTAACATTACATCAGATTGATTTTTACATTGGTCACCAATATTGCAAACCTATTATTATAGGATCATGCATTAACTTCTCCAGCTTTACATTATGGTAGTCAACATCGTGTTTGCTTTGTCGTGTAGAGAGGAGAGCTACATGTTTTTATTTCAACAGCTACAGGTTTTGGAAGATACTTTTTTTTTTCATTAAAGACACTAATACATAGTATTGTATGAATTGAACAAAACATTTGGAATTTATAGTTTATTATACACCTCACTTTTGAGAAAATGGCCTGAATGTTTTGGTACCAACTGGAGAGCTCTTCCTTGTCTGCGCCCATTCAGCATCGTTCACACCCTCTTAAGCTTTATTCCGACCCATCTATTTATGGGTTGATCTGAGTGTTTTGTACTAACAACAGCAGTCAAGCACCCAAGCTAACTGGCTAACCTGCTAGCTACATCCAGACACAAATGAGAGAAGAGCTCATTGAAAATTACTCTCCCTAGCAGTGCTGGTTAGGCTGTTTTTATGTTATCCAGAGCTTTGGTGACTGTAACTGTGCTACTGGCAACAATTCAATGACGATTTTTCCCCTATGTTTACTGACACCGGCCATATTCAATGTTGTTGAAATTCAATCAGTTATTTTGCTTTTGTACAATCATACGAGAGTGCTCTGAACTCGGAGTAGATGACCAGACTGAATTTATGAATGCACCCGAAATGGTTACTTGCATAGTGGAGACTTTTGTTAAGACATGTAGCTAGCTAGCTAGGTAAACAATGAACCATACTCGTTACTACCCTGCATGAATCTGCAGGTAGCTAAACAACCAGGTTCAATGTTAGCTAGCTAACATTAGAATATAACTAGCCAAGCAAATTACTCTGAGATACGAATAATAAGATCATACATGTAACGTCTGTGGCTAAACAAACTAGGCTCATAATTTAACTATTTTATTTGTATTTACAGATGGCATACAAGTTTGTTATTAAGGCACATGAAAGTTTACAGAAGGCATTTTCTGCCATTGTGTTTATTTTCGGGAGGCGTGTCTCCACTCTTTATGAGTTTTGACTGTGCGTGTCAGATCTCTAAACTCCCAAATGTGCCCTTTTCTCAAGGACAGGTTGTTGCCTGGGCAACATAAGCCCCTACCATGAAGGACCACACTGTTCCGCATGCTGCATCCAGAGCCCCGATCTGTCATCTGACACACTGTCTAGAACAGGAGGAGGTTGTGGGAGAGGATGAGGTGGGAGAGGAGGAGGACCTCCAGGGTGTTAGGGTGTACAGAAGTAGGATCTTAATTGACCTATGACCTATATTGTCACAGCAAAATAATCCTGCAGCAACAGGATTTGCACGTTAAGTCCATAATGCTGCTTGATCGACAGTTAGGCTATTATCTGGCCAAAAGTAGGCTACATGAAAAGTGGAATACTGTTAACATAACAGTGTGTTACTGTGGATTTTCAGTGAATTTATGAAAATCACAAAGCTCATCTCCATTTCCCGAGGTGCAGAAAAATGATATATTATGCGACTATACTTTATGATTAAATTACAAAGGGACTCTCTAAAGATCTCAACGTTTCAACACATTGCAGCTTGGGCGACATTCATTGAATTCTAGTCAATGATTTGTTAATTGAAATCATCCGTACCAAAATCACTGGGCAGTATTTCTCTACCCAGCGCTTAAGAAAACAAACTGGATGTGGGTATCCCGGGTAGGTGAGAAGCATGCAGGGATGGATCTTTTGTTGCCCAGAGGCAGATGCAGGAAATAGCTGACAGAAGCTGTCTGTACTGTGTGCTTGGAGGAGGGGAGGAGGGGCTTCTCTTTATATATTTCTCTCGCTCTCTCCCTCTCTGCACCCAAACAAAGCCAGTGAGCAGTACCAGCCAAGCCCAGCCCTCAGTGACAGAGGCTCCCCAAGGTGGGGTCTGCATGATGGACAGGTGGCATAAAAGGACTGTGTTGCCCGTCACTGGAGACAAGGGGGCGACACAGGGGAGTGGGAGGGAGGAGGGGCCACATTTCAAGGAGCAGCTGGCATTGAATCCTGTCACTGTCGCTGTGTAACCCTTCCACAAAAACACACGCACATACAAGTGCTCGCGCTCACACACACACACACACACACACACACACACACACAAAGACACCTCAGGCAAAACACAAAAGATAAGCAGTGCCATGATCAAGACCCTGGGTCTCATGTCCATAAACTGTCTCATATGTGAAACCTCCTATCCCTAGAGTGTATTTATTAGAGATTATATAACTTCTGACCACAAGGATTTAATGAGACGATGGGGAGTCTGAATTCTATTATCCATTCAATCTTCAACAGAAAAAACAACAGCTGCACCGAGCCCACCTAGTCACACACACACACACACACACACACACACACACGCACGCACACGCTAACATGCATGCAAAGTGTGTCCCATAAAAAAAAAAAAGATATTTTAAGTCGT
Organism: Oncorhynchus tshawytscha; assembly: GCF_018296145.1. Classification (NCBI taxonomy): domain Eukaryota; kingdom Metazoa; phylum Chordata; class Actinopteri; order Salmoniformes; family Salmonidae; genus Oncorhynchus; species Oncorhynchus tshawytscha. Next base: position 27,191,644 of record NC_056430.1, on the reverse strand, counting down.
GATCATCATGCTAGGATGTACTTCCTGCATAGTATTTCAACAAACAGAGGTTCCCTGTCCACCTACAATAAATACAGGTAGACCTGTCCAGTTTATACATATAATTTTGAAGTATTATGTTGGCAAGGAACCATCTTGGCCTTTTGGAGAGCGAATCCAGTTCTCAGTCATGGACAAACAACTTTCAGGAATGAACCCTCCTGTACTTGATATTGCATGCATAATGTCAATACAGGATCCAAGCCTCACAGAGCTGAAAAAAAATAATCCCTATTCCACCATTGCAGAACTCAAAACGTCCCCTATCATGTGTCCCATATGCACTTTATTAGATACTTTCATTTGTCAAATGGGTGTTAAAATTATCCAGTGATTCATGAAAATATGTGTAAAAAAATGCAACACAAGAGGTAACCACCAAAAAAAGATTCCACCTGGTATCTCATCTCACACTGAGACTTTAAACAAACAGTGCAGCAGGAGACACACACGCACACACACAGTTAAATAACAGCTAGCTCCCCTAGGCCACTACACCTGCATCTGTCTCAATGGCTGAGGATTGTTCAGAGGTGATTCAGTTGAAAGGTTTAATGGCGCCTATTTATGGGTGGAATACATTACATGGCCCAAACATGGATCCAGAGTGAGGTGGTGCCCTGGCAAATTTACACTGAATGAATGGATCAACTAATTAGCCTTTAAATATGTCATTAATTCATGTAAAACAAAGGAAGCCTCTGCTATTCATCTTGGTGCTCTAAATGTCTTCCACCCTCCATGACCATGTCCTTAACCCAGTTACAGAAGGGGCCGGGCCAGCCGGGCATCCCTCCATTTGTCCTAATCAATGGAGCCTGTTCAATCCAAACCTAGGGGGTCAGTGAAATGAAGTACCCCGCTCGCACTGGAGAAGGTTGGGGCCAACATAGACTGGGCATGAGGGAGATGAGCATGGCCTCTGTTGTCATGGTAATGCTGGCTAGCCGAGCCACCACCACTGCTGTCTCTCCCCCTCTGGACCCTCCTTCTTTATTTGGCAGATCCAAAATGGCTGCACAGTGGAACAACGGCATCCATCCATGACACTGGAGCAAATATACTCAAAAATTAAATATACACATTTTCACTCTTAATTTTCACAGAGGATAAAACCGAGATGGAATGGGAGAAGGGGTGTCCATGTTGGAATTGTTCCCACAGACAAAACAACCCATATGTCTCATAGCCAACTCATTACGTAACATAGCAAGCATCAACAATGCATGCAATCAGTGGTTTGAGGTCAGTGGGAAACAGAGATATGATACAGAGGACCATTCCCCAAGGCTGGGAGAGCCCCTAATACAGTGCCTTCAGAAAGTATTCACACCCCTTGACTCTTTCCACATTTTGTTGGGTTACAGCCTGAATTTAAAATGGATTACTTTTTTATTTGTATTCACTGGTCTACACACAATATCCCATAATGTCAAAATGGAATTACGTATTTTTTTAAAATTATTACAAATTAAGAAAAAATGAAAAGCGGAAATGACTTGAGTCAATAAGTATTCGACCTCTTTGTTAAGGGAAGCCTAAATAAGTTCAGGGGTAAAAATGTGCTTAACAAGTCATGTACTGTAATAAGTTGGATGGACTCTGTGTGTGATAATAGGTTTTAACATGCTTTTTGAATGACTACCTTATCTCTGTACCCCACACATACAATTATCTGCAAGGTCCTTCAGTTGAGCAGCGATTTCAAACACAGATTCAACCACAAAGACCAGGGAGGTTTTCCAATGCCTTGCATTAAATATGGATCATGGTGAAGTTATCAATTGCACTTTGGATGGTGTATCAATACACCCAGTCACTAAAAAGATACAGGCGTCCTTCCTAACTCAGTTGTGTTATTTCATAGTTTTGATGTCTTCACTATTATTCTGCAATGTAGAAAATAGTCAAAATAGAACAAGAATAAATAGTAAAAATAGAAAAACCCTGGAATGAGTAGGTGTCCAAACTTTTGACTGGTACTGTAAATCTACTTGAAAAACTAATGACAAGACCTGTAAATTGTTGAGCTTGAAGAATTTAGAAAATAATAATGGGCAAATGTTGCACAATCCAGGTGTGGAAAGCTCTTAGACACTCATAGCTGTAATCACTGCCAAAGGTGCGTCTACAAAGTATTGACTCAGGGGTGTGAATACTTATGTAAATGAGATATTTCTGTATTTAATATTCAATAAATTTGCAAACATTTCTAAAACACGTTTTCACTTTGTCATTATGGGGTATTGGGTGTAGATAAATTTGATCCATTTTTAATTCAGGCTGTAACACAAAATGTGGAATAATCAAGGGGTATGAATGCTGCCTGAAAGCACTGTAAATAAGCTAGATGGATTGTATTGTAGCTATGGATCTAGAGATGACCTACTGCATTGATGGGTGTAATAAATAACCACCCACTGCTATAGGACACTGTAGACCTGCTGTTTAATGATCAGATATTGCATAATAGAGAGATTGGGTATGGTGGGAATACACAGAGTGGAAATGAGCTTCAGACTGGCAGGGAGGCCTCCTCCTGCACCTGGGTGCCTCAGAGATGGGGGAAGGGAGAATTGGGAGTAACCATGCCTGCCCAGCTGCTTATCCCCCAGTGTCACCATGGCGACTGGTGGTGGAGGATGATGTCTGTCATCATAAGGAAAACAGAACATGGCTCATTACTGAAACAAACACATTACCTCCCCTGACGCACACACACACACCAACCCACCCACACACACACACACACACACACCATATCCTCCACTGCTGTAGGGTTAGCTAGCTTTCCCCTGGCACTCCTCTGAGCATTCCACTGTCACATACCTGACATATGCATACAGGCTGATACAAATCTCATCTCTTACATTAATACTGAAGTGATGAAAAGGTTATAATAGAAATATAATGTGGATTTAGACAGGTGCATTTCCCAGAGGTTGGCCTACTGTATCTTTGCTCTGTACTGGTGATGCTGGTACACTTATATCAGCTACAGTATGTGTCCCTTCTGAGGAGACAAGAGCATTATACATTTTCTGCACCAAAAAACAGCAGTTGGGTGATCACAGATGACAAGTCATGTACTCAGACAGCACACGCACACACACCCACACATACATCAATACAAGTTTGCTTCAAAAATCCTGTTTTTGTGACAGTGAAAGGTCACTAAACCAAAGTGGGGAGTAATAGAACTCCGGGCGATTTTGAACTCAGCGGTGGCCTGCCTGCCTGTGCCGAGTAGACTGGTGGATTAGTCTTGGGTTCCTGGAGGCAGTGGGATTATCTAAGAGAGGCTGGTGGGGGTCGGGAGAGCATTGGGCTCAGAGACACAGATCCTTGTCTGGAGTGTGAGAAAAGATGGGAGGGGTCAGGCACGGGGAGGCTGGCCGTATGACAATTACGTGAAGGGCATCCAAACACACACACACACACACAAACACGCACACACAAATCCCTCTTTCAGACCAGTTTATAGACAATTTCATGGCTCTTTCCATAGATTGCATCAGCAACATGTTGGAATTTTAATACCGAAAGACTAATCTAATTGGTGTCACAGGAAGAATTTGAGTGTTCTGCAACCAAGTAATACCCCAACCCCCTGGACTCACTGTCATTTTGTTGCTCGAGAATATAAGTAAATATTGAGGAAGGCTGAATACTGTTGCAACGGCAACACAATGTTTATTGCATTAGATTTGATTTATTTAATTCATTCTCGTAGTCGACAAGACTGAATTATGCAGAATGCACAGTTACATTTAGACAATCCGTTTAAAAAAATACTACATTCAATTTAAAAGGTTCTAGCTAACAATAAATTACAGTTTAAAAGTCACATTTGGTTACACATTTTGAATGTGTTACTCTATTTGTCCTTGCATTGAAGCTGGACAGTTAGATCTGGTTTCGGAGGATGCCAGTGCTGTCTCCTCATCTCTGTGGTAGGAGATCATGTAGACAGTGGTCAGGTTAGTGCATGTCACTGACCAATCTTACTTTTGAGCTGTAATAACATATGAAGTACACTTGGAAATTAGTTTTGGGTCTCTTCCAGGATTTAAATGCTTTTCCTCTGAAAGGCCCTATTAAGAAGCTGGTTGTAGAGGCCAGAACTAGGGGCCTCCTGAGAGGTCAAATACCTGCTTATCAGCACACTTACAGTTTCTGCCCAGACAAGCTCAATTAGCCAGCACTTAGACTGTGTATGAGAGGGCCACGTTCTCAGCACGGGGACTATATCAACAGAACCAGGGCGATGACAGACAAGCCTGGCCCACAAAGACCTGATTGTGACTGGCTATGAAAGCCCTGAGTGTGGATAGAGAAGAAGGGAGTACTTGCTCATAGGGGACTTAAAGAACAAGAGACAGATCTCTGTCCCCTCAATGTCTTTAGTTGATACACTAACAAAATAAATACAGGAACTTAAGGATTAGGTCAAAATTCAAGATTCAGATGTGAAAAATATTACAGTTAGATTATAAAATACATGAACGAGATGAAAATACAACAGATACATATTTCTTCAGCCTGTAAGAATAACCAGATCTCATCCATCACATCTCTCTCACACACACACACACACACACACACACACACACACACACACACACGCACACACACACCCACACAACTACAAAGCAAAAGCCCAAACTCTCTTCACTTCACTGTAAGCCAAATCAAGTGCTTCCCAGACAGCTTCCAGCAGTCATTTCACAGGGGAGCTGCTTTTCAGATGAGCAGAGATGGCTGAGGTGTCTGAAGCATCTGGGCTTGTAGGTCTCTATTGCTTTTATATTACACTCATCTTCTTATTGTCTGTACAGATCTCAGGTGCCTAGGACGACATACAAACATTTGTGTTGAAGCTTGTCCCCGCTCCTACAATCTCTAACATAGCCATCAATGAAGTCCAACTGGGAGCCCCTATTAGGGACACTGCACTGTCTCTGTCCTCCTCCCCAAGTCAGGGAACTGAGTTTGCCCAAAGGCCCCTGGTCTGATTAACGCACTGCGTCCCCAAATCAATAGGTGACATATTGGTAATATTGGTATATTGGTAACAAGGTCACGAGGAGGTTTCGGCCAGGCTGTATGGTGAGCAAGTGACATCATCCCAATCCTGCGCACGAGGGCGTTTATTTTACATGAAGATGACTTCCAAATGTGGTCTCAAGTGAGAGCTTCTTTCCATGGAGAGTGAGATGTTCCCTGCTGCATTTTAGAATGTCACACTTATACAGTGTCAAGGTCACATGAGTGCCCCGAGGCAACACACACCACATGATATTCATTGTGATCACATAATTATTCATAGAATTTAGGGCATTTATATTTCAACAAAATTAATGATATGTTTAAGCTCTAGTATGGAGAATGAGCGAGTGAGAAAACCTTTCAAAGTTTTGTCTTGTCTTAGCAGTGTGTGAAGCATCTAATCTAAAAGGTATGAGTCCAGCCATTGGGTTCCCAGTCGGATTGTCCTTGCTGTGCGCTGTGATCAGAGCTGTGGCTGGTCAATAATGTTAATGTGTCTAGTCCTGACTGAGTTCAGCAAACACATTCATCAATGCTCTCCATTAGCACTGAAAAGAAAACAGTGTGTGGTGTGGTGTGGTGTGGTGTGGTGTGGTGTGGTGTGGTGTGGTGTGGTGTGTGTGTGTGTGTGTCTGTGGTGTGTGTGAGCGTGCATTCATGTGTGTGTGTGCGTGCATGTGTAACCCATGCTATTTTAGAAATTCACAAACATTTTCACAAAACAAGACAGTCCCTAACTTCTTTACACTAATTCTATGGGTTGGGAGTTTGTTGGTGACTCCTAGAGTCTGAACCTCTTTCGCTATGCCTCTGATCTCACTCTTTTCCCTCTTGCCTCTGGAGAGCGCCCATGAAAGAAACCTAGAAGAACCCTAGAAATATTTCATGTTTTTAACTTAAATAACTTACTGGAAACAATGTTGTGGAATACATATTTACTACTACAGAAGAATCGATCGCTAAGATAATCAGAGTGATCTGAACCAGAGGGGAATTGGGACACATTTTCATTTGATGTTTATTTTTTTATTTTACCTTTATTTAACCAGGCAAGTCAGTTAAGAACAAATTCTTATTTTCAATGACGGCCTAGGAACAGTGGGTTAACTGCCTGTTCAGGGGCAGAACGACAGATTTGTACCTTGTCAGCTCGGGGGTTTGAACTTGCAAAATTCCGGTTACTAGTCCAACGCTCTAACCACTAGGCTACCCTGCCGAAAAGAGAATACTGATGAGTTAGCTCTTGCTAGCTAAATTCTATGCCTGTCTTGATGAATGACTAAAGTGTACATGATATTTACGATCCTAAAACCAGTCAGGATATTGACTGTGACAATTTTGGAACATTTAGCATTTGCTATCACTACATGTGCATTTCTTTGTAAGAGAGTGATTGAACAGTAATGGCGCTCGGCTGTAGTTGTCTTGTCGCAGTGACGAAGAACGTGGGTTTTGAAACACAATCTGTAAAATTACTTTGAGACCGCTACATGTAAAAATAAATATTATAACAGAAGAGTTACTAAAATGTTGTTGTTAAAAGTAAGAGACTGAGTTATTGATTATTCTGTATGATCAGTGCAGACTGGTTTTTGTAAAACCCCTTTTGATTCGACGGCATCAGCGTCACCTGCCATCTTCTACAAACGACTTCGCCATCTACAGAGGCTCATCATCTACAGCTTCAACAATCATCATCGTCGTCTCGTTTTTATTGAGGGACATTTGACTGATACATCGTGGTAGGAGCTGAACTGAGATAATTACGTGCGCTCATATTTCATTTTCACTGGGTACCCAGTTTGTAATATTTTTGATTACTGTATTGACATGAATGTATTGTTGTGAATGAATGGTCATTGCAGTTTTGATACTCTGTTGATGTGCAATGATCTTTGAGCATAAAACATTTCAACAGATTTCAACAGAAGATAAACCTTAACTTCAAATGTATATCACTGGGTCCTTGCAGTATTGTTCATTTAGTAGATATTGAATGGTTTATTTCCTTGCCTTATTAGATGACATTGCTTTAGATACCGGTCTCCTTTCAAACATAAATAGACTGTTTTCACATCGTACCTGCTGTAGCAATTCTAAAGTAGTGTACTTCCTACAGTGTGTTACACATGCATGAGTGTGTGACTGTGAAAAAAAGGTTCCGATGTAGAACCCTCTGTGGAAAGGGTTTTACATGGAACCCAAAAGAGCTCTATCTGGAATAAAAAGGGTTCTTCAAAAGGGTTCTCCTATGGGGACAGCAAATGAACCGTTTCAGGTTCTAGATCGCATCGAGTGTAGGACTGTCGCAATTACAGCCCAGAGTCAAGTTTTCCAATAAGTTGAAATTGATCCACTTGACTTTTCATTATTGCACTGTGTCTACATGCAGCGATATAGCAGAGATATACTATATTCAATGAGAACACATAGTGATGTGGCACCATGATACTGTAGATAAAACAGTTTAAGGGATTATCAGTCGTATCCCCAGTTGATTTATAGGATAATACAACACCCTTGATTATCAACTGAGCATATCCCACTCTGTGTCGTTATCATACTGGTGATAACCTTAAACTGTGGGATACTTAACAAACTTAAACTGGATCATAGCTCACTGTAAGAAGAGAGGAATCCAGTCCACTGCCAAGTGTGGTTTAAAGATACATTTATCATGGGCACATCCTCTACAGACTCCTCCTCCGAGTTGACTAAGCGAAGCTGAGCCTAGCCTGTTGGTTTCACCAAATGCCTTAGCATCACAGTCATTTTCATACTTGGCTCAGAAAAGTAAAGAGGGGAAGAAGAGAATCAAAACAACCTCATTAATAACCAGGACTAATATTTTCCAGACGCTAGCTGTTGTAAGCAGGGTTATTTCACGAAGAAAGGATGCCCATGTACTGACAAGAAGCAGGGCAGTCGTGGTGCGTCGAGACGGTGCCACACAGTGTCTGCTGGCACCAGGAGGAAACAAAACAACCCCCCTAATTGCCAGTTAACAGGCAAAGACCCTCCTCCATGCACACTGCCCAAAAAACTCTGCAAGTATAGCAGCCTCCCAGGCACCGATACAGTAACTTGCCAATCCAGGCTTGATGGTAAACAGTGGTTGGTGGTTCATGTCCAAATGTCGTGACAGCATGGGAGCGGGGGGAGAGCAGAGCAGTGTGTGATAGTGTTTACCCAGCAGCCACTCTGGCTCACCTCTGAACCTCTGTCTCTCCTCAGCCTGAAGCCAACGCCCTGTGGCCTTCAAACTTTACACGCCACGGTGTTACACCATACACATTAACACGCAGCACACACAATGGCTGGTCTGGCTGGGCAGCTTTATTCCGAGCTGTGTTGGTGTGTGGAATACTTCATTTCATATGAGATAAGTACTGATTGGTATGGGGTATTGACTGGTATGCTATAAAGAGGTAAACTACCACAAAGATGCATTGTCCTATTTTTTTGTTGAGATTATCAGTGCACTGAAGGTGTATGTAAAGCATCAGCTTTGGACAATGTGTAAACATACAAAGGTATTCTGAATGTCCTGGAATATGGAGATTCTGTGTTAGCTGTAAGAGGAGAATACAGTCAAATGGACACCCAATATTTACAGTATTGACACACATACTGTAATTCACTATGAAGGATTTCCCCTCTCTTAAATTAAAGATGCACTACGCAGAAATCGCTCTGCCATTTCCTTCCTTATTGCTAAAATTGTATTAGTTTGTGACAAAACAAGCAACTATCGTGTAGAGAATCATTGCCAAAAATATTGTATTTTCAGATGTTTGAAGCTGGCGTGCAAAACCGGACGTAAAAGATGCAAAAACAAAACTTAAGAACGGAAAGCATAGAAATGGCACACATAGAACAAATCTACTGCTTCTTAGAATTCCGTTCAAAGAGAGTGGTATATCTATAACTCACATTTCTATGTGAATTTGGTCAGGATGCCAAAAAAAGTTACATATTGCAGCTTTAATTAAAGCTGCTGTAGGCTAATGTGAAACAAAAAGTTTGTGTAACAAATAAAGGCACATTTTTAGCAAATAATGTTATGGGCATTAAAACAAGCACAGTCTCCTAGCATTGCATGTAATTTTGCATGTAACTCATGCTGGAAAACTCACAGAATGAAAAATATCACACTATTCATGTCATCTGACTATTTCTATCATACCTCCTGCAATGTAGGTTGTATAAACAGAGAATCCCAGAAGGTAATTATGGTGCACAGACTGAAAAGAGACGAAAAGTTGAACAAAGAAATCTGGTGAGAGAGAATTCCCGTTCGTGTAAACTAGGGCGCTCAATGTGCTGGCTAAAACATCCTAACTGACGAGATAAGGATTGCTGAATTGTGCAATTCCTTTCATCCTTCAAAGAAGGGATGAAAACATTCCTGTATCCTTTAGATGAACCCATTTCTTCACCAGAGTCGTAAGACAAAAAATGTGTATTCGCGTTATAGCTTCCAGCCAGCAGCTACGGGTTTGCACAGGGGAGTGGAACAGCTCATTACATTGGGTAATTTATTTGCTTAGTCGATGCCCGAGGGCAACTAAAAAAAGTTGTACATGTTGAATATTCTGTAACTAAAGCATTTACACAGCTGGGTTGTCCCCCAGAGCTACTGCAGTAGGACTCCCCTCAGCGGGAGGCTGAGCGCTTAACCAGGCTACTTTCCCAACCCGGAGCCCAGTAACATGTAGACTACCAAAGTTCAGACGAACACCCATTGCTCTTTGCACAAAGATGGAGTAAACTCTAGACTCTGTGCTATGCAGAAGGCACAGCTAACTCTGCTGGGACAATACAGCAGGCCTATGTGCTCGAGAGCGTCAAATTGAAGACATCGCTACCTGCCATGGCCAAGTGGAGTAAGCTGAGTCTGAGAGAGACTTTAATACAGCCTGTTGATCAGAGAGTAATCTGACAAAGCAAATAGAGAGTAATCCTCCTGAGGTGTGTTTCTGGGAGATTGGAGAGAGCTTAACTTTTTGATGAGTGTATTCAATTTCAAACTCAAACACTGCCGGAAAGTCTCATGGGAGTGATGACAAAAACTTTGTTATGTCAGTCCAACTTTTGAGTTTACACTAGCAGATGAAATTCTAAACATCTTGGAATCTAATTCCCAAGAATAATAAAGCCCTATATAAACGGCTTGATTTTTCGGAGGGTTCTTCAAACACTGGGATAAGCCAAATCTGTCTTTAGATAAAAGAGGTGGAGGCCATAATCACCCCGGAGAGATTCAGTGGGGTTATGGAGAGATGATGCCCTTGAAACCAAGGATACTACTCTCCATCTGTTGTTGTTTTCCTGCTGGGCTGTAGCATTGAAATGAAATGTTAATGGTACATTTTATTTTGGTCTTCCTTTGGGTATGGCTCCTCTTACTCTACGTTCCATCTCTGTTCTCAGCCCTGTTCTCAGCCGACACCATTACCAAATATAGGTTCAGCATTGTTTGGCTGTATACATCAAACAGAATACACCTCTCTACCTAAAAATGTCAGTAGAGCACTTAACTCTATAGTGGAGAGGAGTAGCGTTTGCTCTGTAAGATGTCTTCATTTTATCCTGCTCTTCAAGAAGAAAGTGCACACATGCTCTGGTTATTAGTGATGTCACAGAGCAGTGAGGTGTCCAGCACTGACAACCCAGCCAGGAGGATTGAACCATCCATAGCTTTTCATGTTTCCCGTCTCTCCCCTCACTCAGTCCTGTGTTTAATCTTTAAACACCTATTGAACTTTAAAAGAGGGGAGATCTTTGTTGGAGGGCTGACATTCTAATTTTAAAATCCATTATAGTTTGAAAACTGTCTCAACGACCAAGGAAGATATTACTATTCTCTGCTCTACAATACTGTACTCTATAGCAGGGTTTTCAAAACTTGGTCCTCTACATTGAACGCCTTTATGTTTAGTGTAACATCATGCCATGAAAGATGTTCCATGAGATTGGATCACAGCACGGCGTGAAACACAATCTGGGGTTTACCCTTCAATAAGCGACTGGGGGTCAATTGTGTGAGAACAACTGGGTTCATCTCTGCGACACTATGGCCACATAACACACATGGTACATTCATTAGCCCTATGTCAGGAATGGAGAGCAGCTCTATGTCAGGAATGGAGAGCAGCTCTATGTCAGGAATGGACAGCAGCTCTATGTCTGGAATGGAGAGCAGCTCTCTGTGCACTTGTTAGAACAGACCAACAGTATACAAAGTATTCTGCTTGACTTACTGTATACTGTATGTCTACAGTATAGTCTGTTAAAATGTTGACCCGTGTACTTAAACCTAACTGACAAACAAGGTCGCTTCAACTGTAGGTTTTGTCAGTCAGACACACAATCCATCCCACTTCCTAGTTGTTTGCTGATGGAAATCAGTGAAGCCTCTAACAGGACATGAATGAAGACATCTGAAGGAGCACATGGGGGCTGTATGGAGAAGGCGCCGTCTTGTCTCAGTAGCAAAATGGCTTGTCCAGTAGGAAGGCTGTCTGAATCAGGGGTTGTAGGGGTCATTCTCCTATACCTCTCTCACATCAGACCACTGTCTGAAGCATGGGGGACCCAGGGCCAGGAGGGGCCACAGTGTCGAGGTGTTCAGAAGCAGAGCCAGGCACTGGGTAACCCTACTGCAGGGTCAAGATAAAAGGAGCGCTGTGCAGAAAATGGTCTGGACACATTGCATTCCAGAGATGGTGTGGGATAACAAGGACAGACGAGGGATTGGAACCACCGCATGAGAAGCCATATCGGGTAGGACCCAACACGTGCACGGCCATATGGAACAGGTTTACATGGCGAATAGGCCGTGATCTCTGAGCTGGAGGCGATTCGCAGACATCTCACCTGGAGTTATCACATTCCTATGTGATGGATGTTTTTGGAGAAAAGGGGTGATACCCTCTGTGTTTGTGTGTGTGTGTGTGTGTGTGTGTGTGTGTGGGGGGGGGGGGGGGAGTAAATGGTTACTGCTCTGTGTAGTCTGCTGTTTAGATGTGTGCTGCACTCAAAGAGACAAAGACAAAGACAGAGAAAACACCTGGTCAGGCTGAAATCCCATCACAGTTAAGAACAAGGAATAAAGGAGTGTGACTGCTCCACAGAGTCTCTGTGGTAGTCTAAGACATGTCCCACAGCTCCAATGTTCCCATTCTTCTGCTACACTATCTACCTCATGTTCACAGACCACACCATCGACCTACAGTATAACAGCCCCTCAAATCATGAGACAGACCTTCAATTGAAACATCCATTTGAAAAGAATCAACCAGTATTTTCTATGTCAGTCAAATACTGTGATGAATTACAGTACATACTGAGTGGATGTAAATGTGGATTCCTTACGTACATACTAAAATGATTTAATCTGCGACAGTATAATCACTTTATATGTAAAGGAAACGATTTGAAAGATTTTCCCGTCTCTCAGAATCCTGTGCCTTTGTTTGCACACAGTGCAGTAAAAGCCTTGAGGGGGTGTGTTTGTTTTGCATTTGCCTGGATCTAGAGCGCAGGGGAGAGGTGTCTACGCGTACACATGGCTGTGTATTCCCCACGTGTGCTGTTAGTCAATTAGAGCTATTATTAAAGGCAAGGGCATCCTGGGAAAAGTATGTGCAGCAGAGGTGCGTCTGTGCTGATTTCCACCATTAAACCCTCTCTGGATGCAGAGCCGGGAACTCTGTCAGTGGGTTAGGGAGTCATTTCCTGGCTTGAAGCTTCCCCCCTACTCTCCTTTTCTTTTTCCATGCAATCATGCTATGCCATCCCAGGGCCCACCTTCCCACTCAATCCCCTCTAACTCCCTTTATCTACCATTACATTTGACTGAAGGATTACTAAAGCTCTCCTCGTTAATCTTCTTGCCTTGGATGTGGAACAGCATCAGGCAGCTCAGCCCACACTACTGACAGTACAGAGACCTCACCACATCCAAGAGGAGGAGAAAAACACCTTCCTGTTTCTCCACAATCAGCAACCAAGCTCACCATTACTATGAGGAGAAATGGTACACTTTAAAACTCATTCTTGATACCGACTCTTTCTGATGGTGCATTATTGAATGTTTTGAATCTGTGAGCTGTGCTGAACGTAGCATGTCCATCCCGTTTCGCCATGGCCTCAGTCTGTGACAGTCTGTGAGCTGACCTGCTGTCTTATGTTTCACACTGGGCTTTTTCTCTGCATGTCATTGGGAGAGAGACCATGTAGTCTCCTTTTCCTCACATTCTACACCCTTAACTGTCATAGATGTCAAGCAGAACTATTTGTTGTGGTGTGTTGAATGCTTCCTTTTATATCTGTGCAGTCGGACATGCCTGTGTAAACTACGCTGGTGATTTTACAGCATTCCCCTTCCTCAAACGGCACTAGTTAAATAACTACTGGGTTATTTAGTGCTGTTAGAAATGATGTTACTGTAAATGTGACTTTTGCGTCTCTAACTGAACCTGCATTACTCAATAATATGAGACACACTCCCACAGTCAAGACCATTAAAGCCACAATGGCATGGGTTAGATGATCAGATTACAATAAAAAACACACATGGGCATTGTTAGGAAGTTGTCCACCCTTGAACATGGCTCTTATTGTATCCTTCTAGAGAGAGAAGGAGTATTTCAACTGAAAGGCAAGGACGAACAGAACCCCATGTGTGTCTCTGTGGTGCACCATCTCCTGGAGCTCTGAGGGAAATCAGATCTCTCCTTTTAGGGCCCATTCTGTTCAAAGACCCTGGTGCGGTTCAGGTTCATTTACTCCCGGCACTTCTATGAGAAGTAACTTAATCTGGTTAGTAAGACGATCACGGAAAAAATGCCCTGCAATTTAAGCAATAGCGCTGTCTATTGTCAATATTTTGACCGATTTCATGTCAAAGTGTGATTATTTGTGGAGGGCCCTGCCAAGGATTTAATTGATACATGTGTAATTCCAGGTTTTGTTGCTGAGGTATTGGAACAAAGCGTCACATTATTAATAAATGAGCAGGACAGCTCTTTCATCTTGGCTGTTCTATTATTTTCTGTCTGTGGTTTCATAATCCCCTCTGAAAGAGGATAGTGAAGACTCCCTGAGAGGGCATCTTTCACAAATCAACTCATTATCTAAACATGAGCAGACAAAAGCGCATCTTTCATAAATGAAGTCATCACTGGCCACAGTCTCACACTGCAATATCAACTTTCAATGTGAAGAAAGATTACACACGTCGATTGATTGCAGGGCTTGATCAAAAATCTAAAAGGATTACCATACAATGGGCACACCGCAAGTAATAATTTAATCTTTAATGATTTGATTTTCTTCTTTTGTAGCACATACATTTCTCCTTTGCTGCCTGCCACAGCTCCTGCTCATAAAGCTTTAATAGTCCGCTGAGTGTGGCTATGTGATCAGTGAAGACCTAGTGACACAGAGAAAAACGACTGCTTGTGAACACTGGGAAGTGATGTGTTTGTGTGAGCTTTGACCTCACACACACTCTCTCAGTACAGCAAAGGGGATGATGAAGATGAGACTGCAATGAATGAAGCTTTTCTTCAGAGCAAAGCACCTTGGATGGCTAGCCTCTGTGATTAACTCGGATTCTTCCCCTGTTGGAGAAATAGGAGAATGATAAGGAACTGGAAGGTGAAACACTTCCACCGCCCAGCATTCTAGTAGTGAGTGATTGAAAAATGTGCATTTCCATTGAATGGCCATCAATTGAATTGTATAATCCAGTTTCACACAAAAGCACAGTGATTGAGAATGCCCCTGAGACATTCCAATCCGCCAACGCAGTGACGTACATGTAGGTCAAAAAACAACCAGATTCGTGTAATTATGCAGGGGTTTCAAATTAGAGCAGCTATCCTCCGTGTGCCTTTTATCGGTGCGTATTCCTTAAGGAGGGCCTGTGCATGTCCTCATTAGCAGTCATTGATCAGAGGTACTGTTTGTGAGGAGGAAGACGGGCTATCGCCCATCGCCTTCCCTCTCTACAGAGCCAGAGCTGCTGGGGGCTGTGGGCTAATTACAGAGGCAGCAGTACACAGGCGGCTGGAACACAGGTGGGTGTTTTATTGTGCCTGCCGGCTGGCTGCATTGCTGTGTCAGCGTGGGCCCTGTCTGCAAGCTGCAGGCTGATACTGCCCCGTTCTGCTGTTAGTCATCAGGCTCTCTGAGCACGTCCAGCCAATACCACCTGCCGCGGAGCAGACGGGGGTAGCAGCACAGGTGAGGTTGAGCACAGTGATGTTGTGAAATGGTAAATCGATCTGGACCTCGAGTGATTCCAGTCGAGGAGAAGAAAGGTAGGAGGTAGGCGTTTGGAACAAATCCTCTCTTGTCCTTGTATATGAAAGACATACATTTTTGGTATACCCAGTGGGTGTGTGTGTGGTAGCTTACTGACTCAACACTGCATTGCACCTAAAGCGATAGATGCTACTATTCAGCTTTGATCTTATTTTTGCTGTTTGTGTTTTCTTTAGAAACAGTACCACCACGCTTATAAACTCAAATCAACTTCAGCCTCCACTGTGAGAAACTGAAATATGAACCTCTTTACGGCCTTTTCCATCAGAGCTGGAAAACGGAATGAGAAGACCTGTGACACAATGATTCAATGTAATATATTCACACATTCTACATGCATTAGCATTACAGCTTCCCATGAGGTAAAGTCATGCATTTAATAGAATTCTCCCAGTCAGGGAAATGGTTTCCATTCGGTGTAGATTTGAATGGACATGTAAAATGACATCTACTACACTGTGTAGGGCAGGGTTCCCCAACTGGAGGACTTCATTAGGGCCCCAAGTTTTCTGAGCAAAAAAATAATATGATTTTTAAAAATTGTTTTATTGTTGGACATATAAGACTGTAAAACCACCAGCAAATCAGCTCCAAATTATTTTAATTTTGAAAATCCCATGGATAATAGAGAGATATGCAGTATGTGATTGTGTAAGCATGGTTTGAAATGGTTAAGTTTTAGTAATGTATTATATCTGTTTGGATTCTTGCGGTCAATTTGCAGTCTATAAATGATTTGTAATCATGTTCCGGCCCCCTGACATCTGCTCAAGAATAAATTGGCCCGGGGCTGAAGCTAGATGATGATCCCTGGTGTAGTGTTGAAAGTAATAAATATTCTGAAGGAAAAGTCTCTCCCAGCTATGACAGACCTATGTGATTGGAGTCCAAACACCTGTGATCTGACAGTCCTCTCCTTTAGAGTGCTTTAGAAATGAACAAGACATGCTCTATATCTGTCCACTTCAAAAGAAAAGCCATTTTATGTCAAACAGTATATAAGCCATAACCTGAAGCACATCTGTTACATATGTGAAGTAATATTCACTCGTTTGTTATTGGAAAAACTGTGGAGTGATCATTCATATGAAAATGAGACCGTAAAGCAAACATGTACAATCCACTGTGATGTGTGATCATCCCATCCTCCTGTTTACTTATTCAATATACATGGCCATATTTTAAAAGCTTACACTTTCTGTTCATAGGGAATAACCTGATCCCTAGAGCAGCATGAAGTGCAGTATGCAGACAGGTACGGTATTAAGTACCGCATGTATTCTCTGCTGTTTGGATTACTCTGTTATGAATCTACAGCTGACTAGTATTGTAAGGTTAGAATGTCCATCTAGTCTGGCTAACAGTGTTAAAGAGAGAGGGATGATGGTGGCCCTTACCTCTACACACAGTCCCGTTCTCCACAGCCTCGTGGCCAGCCTTGCACATGCAGCGCCCGATAGGCACCATCCACTCGCCATCCCCGTTGCAGTAGAGCTTGATGGGCACGTCCACCTCCTCCCCATTGGGGATACACACGCCACGCGATGCCACCAGAGAGGTGCTCTCCGCCCCCGACAGGGTTTCCTGGAACACGGCCCCGTTCTGGATGACGCGGGCACACTTCCGGTAGAAGACTCGAACGGCAATGAGTGACATGCAGCCGCCGTAGTCCTGGAAGGCCAGGTAGAATCCGTGTTTGGACACGGGGCCAAAGCTCCGCACCTCTGTGTTGATCTTCATCACCCGGCCACCCAGGTCCACCTGGGAGAAGCTCTCGTCGGCTGCGATGGTATCCACCTTGATCCAGGGGTTCTCCATCCAGGCCGGGGACACCTTGTTGGCCGTGTCCGAGTCTGACTCATAGTAGTACAGGTTAAAAGTCTCTTTACAGGAGCCGGGCACATTGGGGATGGAGCTGCAGTCTCGCACAGAGAACTTCATCTCCACGTGGATCCGCTGTGCACCCCGGCGCCGGATGTACTTGGTGCGGACCCAGTTGTTCTGGTTGTTGTCGAACACGTTGCACACCTGGTAGGTGCGGATGGTGTTCATGTTCTCGTCGTATCCACTCACCTCCTCCCACTGTGGAAGAAGGACACAGAGGTAAAGTGTTACTCAAATGTAGACATAACATACACTTTGATAATATGTCCCTGTGTTGACCACATGCTGACCGTATATTTTGAATGGTAGGTTTAGTAACACATCAATACCTACAATTCTTTACCTCTACCTCACACCCAATGGCAAGTGTGCCCAGCATCATGGCTACACGACAACCTAACCATAGATAAAGACAGGGCCATCCTGAGCAGCAGCGGTCCCAGTCAGAGCTGAGATTACAGTGCAGGAGATGGGGAGTGTACATTATGGTCAGGGTGTAATCTGCTCCCTAACATTGTTTTGTTGGCACAGAGGGTTGTTGGCAGTGAGGGGTTGTCATCTGTCAGTGCCCGCTGGAGATCCCACTTGGCTCCCTGTATGAACCTGGCCTGTTTGTTTCTCTCTACTCTACTCTAGGACAGGACCATGCATTATTTAGGCAGTAGAGAGCAGGTGTTAAACTCTGCTCATTACACAGCCAGCAAGGCATTATAGTGCCACCTCCTCTCTGGCTCCTCTATGTCCTCTGGCCAAATACAAAAAAGGAAACTATTTGCATAAAGTCACTGTCGGAAGAAGCTCTTCAAGGGTAACAAATACAGGAAAATCAATCCCCCGGTCTAAATACTGAGAAAAAAATCCTTCTCTCCAATGCATGGGTGATGCACCCAATTTTCCTGTTTTTGAAATACAATGTGTTATTGAATACTACAATAAGCAAATCTCCAAATTAGTCCAGCACCAACACATCAGTTATTGTAAATGAAACAGATCAGTCATTGTACCGAAACACATGCATGACATGAATTTAACCCTAATCTGAGTCACACTCCAATAAAACATAGACCTGGGCTAATCACATTACACAGGTAATTATCTGCAAACAGAGAGCAGATTTCACTTTGTGTGCTAGGGATACTTTTCATTTCAACACACACACACACACACACACACACACACACACACACACACACACACACACACACACACACACACACACACACACACACACACACACACACACACACACACACACACACGATATAGTAAAGCGTTCATATGCAACCTCTGCTGTTACTGCAAAGGACTCCAACCACTGTGACCTTGACCTGACAAGTTCATCTGAAGAGAAAGCTTTTCTTAACACCAAAGCCTCTTCACACTAGTCAGCTGCACCCCGTGCTGCCTTTACCTCAAACCCCTCTTATCCCTCTTCACTCTTCACTTCACAGCTGACATCATTTCCTAAATTAGTGCCCACTTAACAAGGATTCTGACAGAGTTTTGACGGGTAAGGAGGAACGAGTCAGCCCTCATGTTTAAGACCCACGTTCTATCAAACACTCACAGACTAATTAGAGCTTTTCTTCTTTATTCCCATTTCCATATTATTCTCTCCAGGCAGACAGACATCATACCAAATATGTACAGTTCATTAATAGCAGCTGATAGATAAACCTTTAGTAACTGGAGGGATTTGAAGGAGAAAGGTATGAAGAACATGTATTATTGTAATACTGGCGCTAACTCAAAACTATTAAGATTGTGCTTGTAGACAATGATTAAAGAGACCTCGGATGTGATTCAACCAGATGGTAGCTATATGTCTTCATTTTGATGACACACATCTACAAATCTTTTATGATTCTGAGAATGTATCAGACATGGTCCATTAATATGCAATAAAAGATACTCATTAATACTGTAAGTGTATGAATGTTAATGTTGACCAAAATGGGGGCCTTGATTTACAGTTAAGAGACATTCTGGGAGGGGCAATGTGTTGGTCGTCCCATCTATTCCCCATCCAAATAGACACAGCCATCCAGGGTCATGGGCAGCCATTGACCTTTCCACCTCCATTCACAGAGTGACACTCTTTTCAGACAGAGGTCGTGGACCGATTAAACAGGAAAGGACAGAGTGTGACGTTCTCTTGTTCTGAGCCCCAAGCATCGCTCCATCAAACTTAAACAATGTGAACTGGGGTTGGGGGTGGGGCGGTAGCCACTAATGAGAGATAGTGACTACGGGAAGGGGGAATAGGGCCAGGCTAAAAAGACCCCAAACAAATGTGTTTTGATGGAGGGCCCCTTTTAGTCCTGTCACGGCTTTGCTGCCCTGCTTTCATCAGAGCCAGTGGAGGGAAGCAAATGGGACATAATAAGAGGCCAGCGATCAAGCGCCGAGTGTGAAATAAGAAGAAACGTCTTCATTTTCACAGCTTTTCCTCCCGGTACTATAGTGGGAGTGAGGCTGCAGGGCGGTCATGTGTTAGGTAAGGTGGTGGAGTTGATTGTGGTGGGGGGGTGGAGGAGTTCATGGTGGGGTTGGTTAAGAAGGATGAAGGGCTCTTTGAGGAGGCTGGGAATTGTAACACTAACTCTCTTTCCTTTGAGATTGTTTTTTACCACACACAGACTTGTTTATCTGAGTCCAGGTCTATTGAGAGGGGGACCATCACGACCACCATGTAGAGCATCTTGACTGGATGTACTGTTGGCTACGTAGCTGGATGTATGCTATAAAGCAGGAGATACTGAACAATGTCATTAAAAATCAAATACATTATTACTTTTTCCTGTTGGCTTGATAACAGTCAAAGGCATCATTCAAATATTAATTGAATTCACAGTTACAACATCTGTCCTACGTAAACAAACTGTCAAAACAAAGGAAACACCAACAAAAAGTGTCTTAACGCCACAAGCAGCCAGAACAGATTCAATGTGCCTTGGCATATATTCTACAAGTGTCTGGAATTCTATTGGAGGGATGCGACACCATTCTTCCACAAGAAATTCCATAATTTGGTGTTTTGTTGATGGTGGTGGAAAAAGCCGTCTCAGGCGCCACTTCAGAATCTCCCATAAGTGTTCAATTAGGTTGAGATCTGGTGACTGAGACACGCACACACAAACACACACAAACACTTTAAACCTCCTATGCTCCTTTGTGACCCCTCTTTTAAAGTCACTGGTATCTCTTCTTCTAGTCATGGTAGCCAAAATAATAGGCAAATTGGCATTTTTATACATGACCCTAAACATGATGGGATGTTCATTGCTTAATTAACTCAGGAACCACACCTATGTGGACGCACCTGCTTTCAATATACTTTGTATCCCTCATTTACTCAAGTGTTTCCATTATTTTGGCAGTTACCTGTATATGTCAAGGTGAAACACACAGAATCAAGGTATTCTTTCATAGCACTGCATGAGCTTCCATCTGCTGAAACACAACATTAATTTATGGACATAAAGAGCTCACAGACTGAACAAGTGAAAACTTGCAATCAACAACACGCCAGAGGAGCTGCTCTCTTCAAGGTCCTGTGCTCTGGGGTCACACGCTCACATAAAGGAGCTTCTTCTAATGGGGTGTCATTGGCCCTTAGTGCTCAGAGGTTGGCACCCAAACATAAAGAGAACCATCATAAGTGGGGCGCCAAAGTGTCCGGGGTCGCATCTATGGTCTTGAGGGTCGTACCCAAATATAAAGACAGTCATTACAGCACTAGCGGTGCCACTGTGCATTCTGCTGCACTGCTCTACTGAGTGTGAACGGGATGTACAATGGGTTAGGCAATTGTTGGCCATCTTTTAATTTCAGCTAAATAATGAGTTTAAATGCCACTTATCCTTTTGATTCACATGAATGATAAATGACCTTAGAATGAAATCTGATGAATGTGCTCTGTATAGTTATGAAGTTCTCCTTAGTATGCAGTTTGGAAAAGTACACAATATGTGAACTGCCAGCCACTTCCTGTAGCTGTATGAAATTATAGAGCATGCTGGACTCAGAGAATGAGGTTCTGGATTGATAACTCCCAGGGCTGCCAGCCACTCCAGGATAGGGTTAAAGTTCAGCTGACCTTCAGTCTCCCTGACATGTGTCTCTGCTGTAAAGCCAAGCAGAACACACTGTCAGGGATGAGTTATAGAGTATACTATCTCCAAAGCACAAACTATTCCCAAAAGGAAGCTTTTTGCTACATTAAATGATCCAAAATAAAGTCTTTATGATCTCTAGGATGGACTTTTGTGTGTAACTGGACTTCCTTCCTGGGGTGGAGTGTTCTGGCAGGGTGAGCAGTCTCCTGAGCCATTTACATCATTCAAAGGCCACAGTGGCATGCATGACACACCATGAAATGTGAACTTCATTTCTCACATCTTGTCATTACAGTATGAGGATCAACCCAGGATGGCTGAAGCATCAGAGAACAGCTACACACATACAAAACATTCCAGCACTCTGTCACTGACAACAAGTAAATAAATCATTCACATGAAGGAGAAAGAATCCAATGGAAATCTCCTGGGGCCAAGTTGTCCAATTTGCAGTTGTGGGAAATCTGTTAGAGTAAGAGTGCTGTGCCCTAAGGGGACAGGGCAGGACAAATGACACCCAGTCTCTGCATTGAGTTACAAAGAGGGGAACAAAACGAGCCAAGTACTGCAGGAGTCCCAGCCACATGGAGGGCACAGAGAGAGAGACACAGAGAGAGAGAGACACAGGGAGACATGAGTAGAACGGTCTGGTGCAGTCAACTTCAATTACCATTGTCCACTTGTTATGTACAACATGTAAAGTTAGACAAACAAGCTTCTTATTGCCGCTTTAATCCCCTTCCACCAATCTACATAAGGATCGTATTTACATTTTTACTTTGGAGTAAATTAAAGACATGACAATATAATGCATGCCAAGTTGCCAACCCGGGATTGACATTTCAGTGCTCATATAAAGTCATAACCACACAAAGATGTTTTCCCCCATGATGAAGAGGTCTTAAAAAGGCAGGATATAGTTTTACAGACCAACTTTAATCGACAATCATACTAAATTAGGGGTTACTTTATTCTAATGAGTTCCATATACTTAAATATGCTTTAACATTACCATTTAGGTAAGGAAATGGCTGTATGCAAAGGATCTGTCATAACCAGGCTTTTTTTATGCTGAGTAAACTCTTTAAATGACAAAACCTGCCATTTAATGAAACTTGTTGTGAATTGACATGCATGGAATATAGGATCTTATATAAGACTTCCATATTTCATATTCCAGTCACTGAGTTCATTATAGCCTCGCTATAGAGAATGTACAGATCTATAGATCACTCAAATGTCTCTAAGAAGTAGAAGATGTTAACTAGTCTAGTGCCGAATCCACCACTCATTGACTTTTTCCATATTTTGTTACATTACAGCCTTATTCTAAAATTGATGAAATAGATATTTTTCATCATCAATCTACACACAATATCCCATAATGACAAAGAAAAAACAGAAATATCACGTCTACATAAGTTTTCAGACCCTTTACTCAGTACTTTTGCTGAAGCACCTTTGGCAGCAATTACAGCCTCGAGTCTTCTCGGGTATGACGCTACAAGTTTAGCACACCTGTATTTGGGGAGTTTCTCCCATTCTTCTCTGTAGACCCTCTCAAGTTCTGTCAGGTTGGATGGGGGGCGTCGCTGCACAGCTATTTTCAGGTCTCTCCAGAGATGTTCGATTGGGTTCAAGTCCGGGCTTTGGCTGGACCACAAGCACATGCAGAGACTTGTTCCCGAAACCACTTCTGCATTGTTTTGGCTGTGTGTTTAGGGTTGTTGTCCTGTTGGAAAATGAACCTTCACCCCAGTCTGAGGTCCGGAGTGCTATGGAGCAGGTTTTCATCAATGATCTCTGTACTTTGCTCCATTCATCTTTCCCTCAATCCTGACTAGTCTCCTAGTCCCTGCCAATGAAAAACATCCCCACAGCATGATACTGCCACCATCATGCTTCACCGTAGGGATGGTGCCAGGTTTTCTCCAGACGTGACACTTGGCCAAAGAGTTCAATCTTGGTTTCATCAGACCAGAGAATCGTGTTTCTCATGGTCTGAGAGTCTTTAGGTACCTTTTAACAAACTGTCATGTGCCATAAAGGCCTGATTGGTGGAGTGTTACAGAGATGTTTATCCTTCTGTAAGGTTCTCCTATCTCCACAGAGGAACTCTGGAGCTCTGTCAGAATGACCATTTGGGTTCTTGGTCACCTCCCTGACTAAGGCCCTTCTCCCCTGATTGCTCAGTTTGCCCGGGTGGCAAGCTCTAGAGTCTTGGTGGTTCCAAACTTCTTCCATATAAGGATGATGGAGGCCACTGTGTTCTTGAGGACCTTCAATGCTGCAGAAATGTTTTGGTACCCTTCCCCAGATCTGTGCCTCGACACAGTCTTGTCTCGGAGCTCTACGGACAATTCCTTTCGACCTCATGACTTGGTTTTCGCTCTGACAACTGTTGGACCTTATATAGACAGGTGTGTGCCTTTCCAAATCATGCCCAATCAATTGAATTTACCGCAGGTGGAGTCCAGTCAAGTTGTAGAAACATCTCAAGGATGATCAAAGGAAACACGATGCACCTGAGCTCAATTTCAAGTCTCATATCATAGCTGTTTTTATTTTTAATACATTTGCAAAAAACAAAAAAAACTTTTCTCTTTGTCATTATAGGGTATTGTGTGTAGATTGATGAGGGAAAACATTTATTCAATCGATTTTAGAATAAGATTGTCACGTAACAAAATGTGGAAAAAGTGAAGGGGTCTGAATACTTTCAAAAGGCTAATGACTTATTACTCTGATTCTGAATCCACTCACAAGTTGACATAAAATAAATGTTTATCATTACTAAAGCAGAATATTAAATCAAAGTATTACACCTAGGACTAGAATGCTCTGTGGCCAACATACCTTTACAACCACAATCCAGTTCTGTGTTATGGAGTCAGACAGAACATTTCTTTACTGAGCCCACAGGCCACATCATTAGGCCTTCATATATAAAGACCTCAACAT
This sequence comes from Oncorhynchus tshawytscha, assembly GCF_018296145.1. NCBI lineage: Eukaryota > Metazoa > Chordata > Actinopteri > Salmoniformes > Salmonidae > Oncorhynchus > Oncorhynchus tshawytscha. The sequence goes on along the minus strand of NC_056430.1, from coordinate 27,167,258 downwards.
CTTCTCCACATAATGAGTGTTTTTAGTGCAATGTCTAGATTAATTTGTAACTGTCTGCAAAGTCCGGAGGGCCGCACTGAAAATTGGTTATATTTCTTTGCCATCAAAATTTCTATCGTTTTTAAAATTTTTGATGTTCACTGTCTAGTGATCATTAGCGAGCTGGACAGTCATGAAACTGTATGAATATAGGTCCATTATAATTTCTACACAGTATCAATTTGGTTTTAGTCATTTTAAAGTTTAAAGTGACTTAAAAAAAAAAAATCTACTCAAACCGCCAGCAGGCCGGATTGGACCCCCTCGCGGGCCGGTGCCGTATGTTTGACACCCCTGGGCTAGAGGCTACAGGTGATATTCCACAGCAGCTCTGTGAAGGTCAGAAGGCCTGGTGTTCACAGTTCTCTCACAGTGTTCACAGTTCTCTCAACAGAAACACTGACCACTTAAACTCTCCGCTACTCTGCTTTGTATCAAAACAGCCTCTCCTCCCACTGCCCTGCCCTGTGCACAACAGACCTTCCCTATTCTGCCTGAAGCAAGTAATGTGTTATAGCTGACTAAATATTACATGGAATCTTAATCATAACATATTTCAGGTCTTGGAGCCTGACTGGAGGCAGTTTCAGCTGCTGCTTTAGTTTAACTGTTATTCTAGGTAATACAGGGCTGCAGCCGCCACTATAATAAGTGGTAAACTGACTGTGCAACAGATGGGAACACACCTGGAGAGCACACATAAAAGTTGGTTTGTTCATGTTTCACTGGAATGTTAGGTTATGTAATGCTACCAACACCTGGAAAGTGAAGAACTATGTATTTGAAAACATTTGAATACATTTATTTAATTCAATGTCCATTAATTCAATCTTGGGAGAAAAATGTAAACCATCTAAGTGAAATAGTACCAGCGATTTTGTATTCCTATTGTACAGTTGACTATGTAACACATTATGATATATTTCATGAAGCTCTACAGAGTAGTGAAAGGCCAAGTGCTGGTGTGGTGCAGTGCTAAATGTTACTGATCCATCAGTTAAGCCCGTAAAGCCATGCATGTGTAAGACAATAGCTACTGTAAAGCATCTATGACTTGTATATTGAGCAAGTCCAGTAATCACACCTGTTCCTTTTGTGCTGGTCCACTTGGGAAAGCGATGGCCACATGAGACTTCACAATGGATTGCGTCCTCATCCAGTTCCATAATTTCCCCATAAAACCCCAACGGCTGAATCTGATAGGTCTCGTTCGTACCTGACCAATCAGAGCCTGAGAGGTTCTTTGGCTCTCCAATCACAGGCTAATAAATAAGAGAATCCTCAACACGGACATCGCATAATGTTTCATCTGAGTTAAAAAAAAGCTTTTCATAATCTACCTGTAGAAGCGTCCCCCTTATAAACTCGTCCGAAGCTGCAAGAGTAGACAATTCTAGACTTTGTGTCTAGCATAAAGGCATACAGGACACTAAAAGCTGACTGGGTCTTTGATGTGAGAATTGAGACCCCAAAGCGTTGATGCTGATTAATAAATCTAATCAGGGCAGATTTTTAATCACTGGCCTTTTCAAATGTTTGATTTTCAAGTCTGAAGTTCTGACTTATTCATATAGATAATTAAATAAACTTTTCTGATTGTTTTGCTAAAACTTACATTTTGTAAAGATGAAAGGGAGACGTGACGCAAACTACCTGTAAGATTCCCAGCCTCGTTAAGGGGGAAATGGCAGCGCTGGTTCTGTTTAGATTGAATCCAGAGCTGGTAGAAGAATACACCAGTCCTCTTTGTTCTCTGATATTAATTGTAAGAACTAGCAGGGAAGAAACAGCATGCCCTCAGGTTGAGGGAGATGTTGAGCTCAATTATTGCAGAAGATCTTTGAAGTTGCACCAGTTGACTGTTGAAGCCCTTTTTTCTTCTTCCTCCTACTTTTTTCGTGCTTAAAGACACACGGCATGATACAGTATAATTCAAACCAGCCAGGATACCAACCACAGAAGCATAAATAATTGAATAAAATAGGGAGTGGTTTTCTGAAATGCACCAGCAAATAAGTCTACAACATATTTCTCTGTGTTTTGGACCCAGTCTGAGGAGTCTGGATCATGTGGTGAGGGAAGAAGTGTAGGAGGCTGAGGTTCTGGTTTCGGCTGGCCCGGAGAAGGCTAGGCTTGTGTGTGGCTAGATGAAACCAATGCCTTGGCACACCATGTGGAAATAGTGTGCATCAAACGCTGCTAGAGTCCATATAACACATAGCTTCATGCCTTGCATATGAACAGAAGTAATTAGCAATGCATTTATGATTGTACAATATGACATTCATAAGGCTAGATTGTGTGGTGCAGTGGGGGCAGTTCAGGTCAAAGTGGAGAAAGTGGAGACCATTAACTCAAGGTAAACCTAACCAAGCATGTAGCCAGTTAATATTAAAGACCACCGCAATACTATGGGTCTCAATTGACCTCTACAGAACGTCTTTCTTTTTAAAGCACCAGTAGGCAAAGTTTAACACCAACTCAAAACCTCTCCCCTGCAAAGAGAGAGAGGGAGATCATTTTTCAAAAAGCTTGAAGATGTTTTCTGAAAGAGCCCAAAAGCCCACTGTTAAATTTGGATGATAGTTTCTCTCATGTTTTCTGCACAGCTTTACGATGTGTTCTTTCTTACAAAGACTTGGCTCACTGTGGAGAGAGCTTTCTGAGATATTACTGGCCTTTGACCTTGAAGTGAGAAATGAAAATACTACCAGTACCACATCTGTCACAGCAGACAGGGCAGATTTACTGATCAACTTGAGTTTGACACCCAACAGTAGGGAGAAATAATCCTTTCTTTTGGGTGTTAAAAGTCCAATGCAGCCGTATTTGTCTTAATATCAAATCTTTCTGAGTAACAATTAAGTAATTTACTATGATTGTTTTCAATTAAAGTGGTCAAAAGGAAACAAAAATAACTTCTTAAAAAATAGCAATTTCTCAAGCAAGAACTTTGCTAAGATTGTCTAGGAGTGGTCTGAGTAGGGAGGGGAAACCTGAAAACTAGCTGTTATTGGCAGAGGTTTGGAACTATTTCTTATTGGTCTATTAACTAATTTAACACCTAGTGATGTCACTCCATCCCATTTAAACTCCATCCCACCTAAACAGATTGAAATTTCAGGTGGTGGTTTCAAAAAGTTCTTACACTAAAAGGGTATTATCATATTTTTTTTTTTACAATTTCACAGTATTATTCCAACCTCAGTGTGGAAATATATATAAAACACAAGAAAATCACATTTTTGACTGCAGTGGACCTTTAAAACCAAAGTGTATCTGTAAGGATCTTAAATTAACTGAACATGTAGTGTACTGTAGTATTGCTGCATCTGCATGCAAATTAATAAATCAGCAATCGAGTTAATTAAGTAACTCAAATGAAAATTCAATGACATCAAGTAGATGGAGGCTACTCACGCTGTTGTCACTGGAACCTGACACGGGATAGACTGTCCAGCCCAGCTCAGCTGTCGCTGTGGTAGAGTCCATTAGTGTTTCTGTGGAGGAGAGAGAGAGGGCGGTCAGACAACTACCTTCAAACAAACAATATACAGTAGCAGCAGTGCACATTTACAGCAGCTGAGCATAGGCGAAGATGGGAGTCCATTAATGAGTCCATCCATTCAAACCCTGATCAGATATTATTTTGATTCATTGCAATGAAAATATACTTAATTTTTCAGTCTCAAAAATACTCCTATTGTAGATGGTATATTTCTAGATACTGTACCTCCATTATCCCCTCTGTCAAAGATGGCAATGCTTTTGTTTGAGACCCGGGCATATTTGACTACATGCAGTAGTAGTAAACAGAGGGGCATAGTGTGACCATCCACATGGAAAAGAACAGATCACTGGGTTCACTGGAACCTGGTCAACTCTACCACAGCCACCAAGCTACTACATGATAGGTCAACTTCCACTCAACAGGCACATGCTTCTTCAGTTCTACCCCCTGGCTTTGAGGGGCAAGCGCACTCTAAACGAGCTGGATTATCTGGTGGGGAAAAAACACCTCTGGTAATTAGGGTCAAAGAGATATGTCTCCTGTTTGTCAGGAGGTCCTCTGTGGCCAGCCAATGCAATTTCAGAGGCAGGCCAAGCAGGCTGTCCTTCAGAGCCTTCTCTCTGAGGGACACAGAGGGGAGAGGGAGGGGGGAAGAAGGAGGGTGCTGCAGGCCTAATGAATTTCCCCTGCTTATTAGCCCCGCAGCACCAGTGTTGAGCTGGAGCAGATGGAGACAACATTCATCAGGTGTTAGGCATCAGCTGCAACTCCAAAAGGGCAAAGAAAGATGTATGTAACTCCTCTCGACAAGCTAGCTACTAACCATAAGATACTGTTGGTGATTGGTAGTCTAAAGCTATTTTTCAAAGATGTATTTGATATTCAGTAAAAACTAGAAGTATTTTAAAAATGCATTCTGTATGATGTCAGAGTTCCCTTTCGGAAATTGGATAAAAGGACAATCGGGCTAATGATCCGGGTGGTCTGATTCCACAGTGCAGTATGGCTAAACTCACACAAGAAAGAGAAAAGCACCCAATATAATTTAGAATGTTCCCGCATTTCATAACACGTGGATTTCCTCTTTATATTCCAGAGGAAACCAAAGCTTTTAATTAACAGGCTCCACATGCCGCAAATGTATTTTTAGGAACTTGCCGAATCTCAGAGCCTCACCAATATACACAAAGCATAATAGCACATTTCACATCCAATTCAGTTATCACAAAGCCCAAATCGTATAATTAGGCAGAGGAGGCTGCGTTTGTGCTGCCATTGATAACCTTGCGCGACTCCGCAGTCTACATGGGTGTTAGGCAGTGAAATGGTAATTATCCCCCGTAATGATAATGATAATTAGCTGGGGAGTAAAGTGAGAATGATGAACCCCTTGGTGGTGGTTTAGGGAGTGTGGTGGTTTAGAGAACAGGGAGGGAAGGAGTGAATTCCCCTGATATGTGAACACAGACGGCCCACTTCTCTTCCCTCCACTCCCTCAGTCAGGCTCACACACACCTGCTTCCTTCCATCAGAGACCCACACGCTGGACAAGTAGGACCTTACCCAGAAAGACTGATCACCTTTCTCCCTCCTGCTGACTAGACTTCATAGCAGGCAGCCACACCAATTCATTACCTACTGCAGTACCGAGCGTACCTCACTGAATCACCACCAGCACTGTTCAACCCCGTCATCAGTCCTCAAGCTCCCAGCAGGCAGCACAGTGGAAGGGCATGGCCACTCAGCCAGACACACTGTCCATTAATCAGGGAGATGAGGTGAGAGTGGCCAGTCAGAGTGGAGA
>NC_056430.1:26861178-26861804 GCF_018296145.1 Oncorhynchus tshawytscha | reverse complement strand
TTTAGTTTCCACGCTCCATTTAAAGGGCCAGTCACAGGTGACCACGGGTTCGCCAACTGTGCAGTGGAAACACTCTAGTCTCTGCTGCTTTCGTGGCAGTCTTACCCATGACCCAGCACCTCCAGATCGTCCCTCAGGCCTTCCCTCTACAGGACGAGCGTTTAACAGTGAGACGTAACCCTCTTTGCCTGACAGGCGGCACATGTCCTCATAGAGGGATTGTAAAAAGGAGGAAATTACTCTTTTATGATGCCTGCTGCCTCACCGATCTGGAGAAATTAATTAATCAAACAACATACTTTGTTATCATTAGCCTCAAACTGAAATAATCTAATTCCGCTGTTATCTTCCGAATAAACTCTTATAGACCTAGTAATATGTTACATCAATAGCAGTCAATATTGTCGTCATCTTAATTCAGTCTCATCTGAAAGTTGTAAATTCTTAGTTATCTGAACCTGGCTAACAAGTTGAATCTATATCTGTAATACAAATTGGGTTTAATTATTTGTTAACTAAATACCTAACTAATCACACAGAATTACACATACACATATTTAAATCATAACTTGATTACAAATTACGTCATGAAGGAAAACGTCCCTAGCAGGCGGAACAGATATGAC